>NW_026279434.1:0-82500 GCF_023373465.1 Oncorhynchus keta | reverse complement strand
CACACACACACACACACACACACACACACACACACACACACACACACACACACACACACACACACACACACACACACACACACACACACACACACACACACACACACACACTATTGCAGATGGAGGTTGGAAGGCCGGGGCTATCTGTGTTTGATTCCCCTGATCCTAATGTGATTAGCCTTGTTTAGGTTAGCTGTTCCAGCCCTGGTCTTGAGGAAGGACAGGGTAATGTGCCTGTGTACACATCCTAGGATGCATTTCAGATGCAGAGGGAGAGAGAGGGTGGGGGGGTGGGGGGTCTCATTGTCAGATGCAGAGGGAGAGAGAGGGTGGGGGGAGGTCTCATTGTCAGATGCAGAGGGAGAGAGATGGTGGGGGGAAGTCTCATTGTCAGATGCAGAGGGAGAGAGATGGTGGGGGGCGGTCTCATTGTCAGATGCAGTGTCTGTGTAGGGGAAGACTTTTCTTATTTCATTTTCTGTTGAACCAGCACTGTGTAGGCAAGCAGGCCATGGGTCTTACCTAAATCAACGTCATTTCATACTTTGTAACTCCATTATTCTATCTCTGTTTGGATGTGGTTCAATTTCTATAGTTCTATGCTCAGCCACAAGAACGTACAATGAATAATGGAAACACTCTAGATCAGGAGCGATAAGCGACCAATTTAAAATGAAAGTCCATGTCCTGATGCCCATTTCTAGTCATCCCTTAATTCCTTAATACTCACCTGTCTTTACATCCAGATATATCTCTCAGAGCTCTCTATATGATGTATGTCTATGAACTCACTTGTCTTTAGATCCAGAGATATCTCTCAGAGCTCTCTATATGATGTATATCTATGAACTCACCTGTCTTCAGATCCAGAGATGTCTCTCAGAGCTCTCTATATGATGTATATCTATGAACTCACCTGTCTTTACACCCAGAGATATCTATCAGAGCTCTCTATATGATGTATATCTATGAACTCACCTGTCTTCAGATCCAGAGATGTCTCTCAGAGCTCTCTATATGATGTATATCTATGACCTCACCTGTCTTTACATCCAGATATATCTCTCAGAGCTCTCTATATGATGTATGTCTATGAACTCACTTGTCTTCAGATCCAGAGATATCTCTCAGAGCTCTCTATATGATGTATATCTATGAACTCACCTGTCTTCAGATCCAGAGATGTCTCTCAGAGCTCTCTATATGATGTATATCTATGAACTCACCTGTCTTCAGATCCAGAGATGTCTCTCAGAGCTCTCTATATGATGTATATCTATGAACTCACCTGTCTTTACATCCAGAGATATCTCTCAGAGCTCTCTATATGATGTATATCTATGAACTCACCTGTCTTCAGATCCAGAGATGTCTCTCAGAGCTCTCTATATGATGTATATCTATGAACTCACCTGTCTTTACACCCAGAGATATCTATTTGGGTTAATTAAACAATCATTAATTTTAATGGGGTGGTATTAATTGGCGTGTGACACAATCTCCAACCTTGACCTGTCCTGTCCATCAGTGATGTTGTCTCTTGCACGTATATCCCTGCTATAAAAGGCTTTGCTGGGTCTCTGTGTTTCTTCCCCAGGCTGATAAGGGTTAGGGTTGATAGATGTGGGGAATCAGATCGGTGCCTCTTCCCCAGGCTGATAAGGGTTAGGGTTGATACATGTGGGGAATCAGGTCGGTGCCTCTTCCCCAGGCTGATAAGGGTTAGGGTTGATAGATGTGGGGAATCAGGTCGGTGCCTCTTCCCCAGGCTGATAAGGGTTAGGGTTGATAGATGTGGGAATCAGGTGCCTCTTCCCCAGGCTGATAAGGGTTAGGGTTGATAGATGTGGGGAATCAGATCGGTGCCTCTTCCCCAGGCTGATAAGGGTTAGGGTTGATACATGTGGGGAATCAGGTCGGTGCCTCTTCCCCAGGCTGATAAGGGTTAGGGTTGATAGATGTGGGGAATCAGATCGGTGCCTCTTCCCCAGGCTGATAAGGGTTAGGGTTGATACATGTGGGGAATCAGGTCGGTGCCTCTTCCCCAGGCTGATAAGGGTTAGGGTTGATAGATGTGGGGAATCAGATCGGTGCCTCTTCCCCAGGCTGATAAGGGTTAGGGTTGATAGATGTGGGGAATCAGGTCGGTGCCTCTTCCCCAGGCTGATAAGGGTTAGGGTTGATAGATGTGGGGAATCAGGTCGGTGCCTCTTCCCCAGGCTGATAAGGGTTAGGGTTGATAGATGTGGGGAATCAGGTCGGTGCCTCTTCCCCAGGCTGATAAGGGTTAGGGTTGATAGATGTGGGGAATCAGATCGGTGCCTCTTCCCCAGGCTGATAAGGGTTAGGGTTGATAGATGTGGGGAATCAGGTCGGTGCCTCTTCCCCAGGCTGATAAGGGTTAGGGTTGATAGATGTGGGGAATCAGGTCGGTGCCTCTTCCCCAGGCTGATAAGGGTTAGGTTGATAAAGACGATGTTGGGAATCAGATCGGTGCCTCTTCCCCAGGCTGATAAGGGTTAGGGTTGATAGATGTGGGGAATCAGGTCGGTGCCTCTTCCCCAGGCTGATAAGGGTTAGGGTTGATAGATGTGGGGAATCAGATCGGTGCCTCTTCCCCAGGCTGATAAGGGTTAGGGTTGATAGATGTGGGGAATCAGATCGGTGCCTCTTCCCCAGGCTGATAAGGGTTAGGGTTGATAGATGTGGGGAATCAGATCGGTGCCTCTTCCCCAGGCTGATAAGGGTTAGGGTTGATAGATGTGGGGAATCAGATCGGTGCCTCTTCCCCAGGCTGATAATGCATTAATAGATAACACTCCACTTCATCTCTTTATCTCAATCTTTATCTCTCATTGTTAAACCATGAGTTTTACAGCCGCTGATGAAAATATAGAAATATTATGTCTAGGTTTTCACATGTACAGGCACACACACATACAGACTTTGTCGTCTTCGGCAACCTTAAGAAATGAACCCCCAGGTGAATGTGTATAAACTGAAAACGACAGCATGTTGATGACATCATTGTTCTGTCTCCCCTCCAGGCATCATCAAAGTGGGCCGCTGGAACCCCATGCCCATCCACTACCTGACTGACGCCCCCGAGGCCACCGTCGCCGACATGCTGCTGGACGTCTATCACATGGTTACCCTCCGCATCCTACTGCAGAGGTCAGTGGGGACGGACGGGAGTGTGTGTGTGTGTGTGTGTGTGTGTGTGTGTGTGTGTGTGTGTGTGTGTGTGTGTGTGTGTGTGTGTGTGTGTGTGTGTGTGTGTGTGTGTGTGTGTGTGTGTGTGTGTGTGTGTGTGTGTGTGTGTGTGTGTGTGAGAGTGAGAGAGTCAGAGCGAGGAGCAGGGAGAGAGCAGGTTTATTGATTTGAAAAGCAGGTTTATTGGGATGTGTCTTGTCCTGGAGGCAGAACTGAGCCGTTTCTGCTAGATAGGCCAGCTGCAAAGTCAAAATTGGAAATATTGTAAAACTGTATGGAAACAAAAATGCAGCTTTTTGATCTTAATTTAAGGTTCAGGCATTAGGGTTAGCAGTGTGGTTAAGGTTAGGTTTAAGGTTAGGTTCAGGCATTAGGGTTAGCAGTGTGATTAAGGTTAGGGTTAAGGTTAGGTTCAGGCATTAGGGTTAGCAGTGTGGTTAAGGTTAGGGATAAGGTTAGGTTCAGGCATTAGGGTTAGCAGTGTGGTTAAGGTTAGGGTTAATGTTAAGGTTAAGGTTAGATTCAGGCATTAGGGTTAGCAGTGTGGTGAAGGTTAGGGTTAAGGTTAGGTTCAGGCGTTAGGGTTAGCAGTGTGGTTAAGGTTAGGGTTAAGGTTAGATTCAAGCGTTAGGGTTAGCAGTGTGGTGAAGGTTAGGGTTAAGATTAGATTCAGGCATTAGGGTTAGCAGTGTGGTGAAGGTTAGGGTTAAGATTAGATTCAGGCATTAGGGTTAGCAGTGTGGTTAAGGTTAGGTTCAGGCGTTAGGGTTAGCAGTGTGGTGAAGGTTAGGGTTAAGGTTAGATTCAGGCATTAGGGTTAGCAGTGTGGTTAAGGTTAGAGATAAGGTTCAGTTTAAAATCAGATGGTATGACTTTATGACAGCCAGCTAGTGAGCACTCTGCAGAGCTGCCTCCAGAACAACATTCATGACGAAAAACACTAACCTGCACTTACAGTGAGTCACTTATCAACAGTGGGTAATGGTAACCGTCAATCATCTTTGTTTAATAGTGTTACCATGGTAGTACCACAGCACACTATAACAATCCACCCTGGTTATGACTTTGTTGATAGGAGTAGATAGTCTCGCTATCATTATGGCCACTGTTTGATATCAGGTCAGCTGGCACCAGGATAACAACACATACACTAGATAGGTGCGGTGAAATGTGTTGTTTTACAGGGTCAGCTGTAGTAGTACGGTGCCCGGTTCAGTTCCTTCCGCAAGGGCATATCGACAGATTTTCACCTTGTCGGCTCGGGTGATCAAACCAGAGACCTTTCGGTTACTGGCCCAACACTCTGACCACGAGGCTACCTGCCACCCCATTGGGTGATCCTCATGAAACCAGTTTAAACATGTCTCAAGCAAAACTCATAAATCATTCTGAGGACTAAGATGTCTACTTTTTGGCCAGTGACTTTTTCGCTGGGATTTTGTGTATTTTCAGCCCAAATTCTCATTACCGAAATGTGTACGAATTAGATTCTCTGGTAATTTTATACAATTTTACTTCAGAAAAGACAAACTTTTTTGAATAAAAAACAAAATTATGTTGCTGTAGTTTGTCCATAAGTCATAGAAATGGTATACTAGTTGAAGTGCAAACTATAATATGTCATTACCGTAACACTTTTCAAGTTCCTGTAAAAACTCCAATCAGTTTTGTAATAACGTTTTATTCACCCATGATGCATCATCTAGAGGAGGAGTAGAAGTTCAATTCATGTATTTGTTTGTATGCCTTCAGAACGAGGTTCTAATTCTCAAACACCCATTTTACCTCACTTGGCCTTCTCATTACCCCACTTGGCCTTCTCATTACCCCACTTGGCCTTCTCATTACCCCCACTTGGCCTTCTCATTACCCCACTTGGCCTTCTCATTACCCCACTTGGCCTTCTCATTACCCCACTTGGCCTTCTCATTACCCCACTTGGCCTTCTCATTACCCCCACTTGGCCTTCTCATTACCCCACTTGGCCTTCTCATTACCCCCACTTGGCCTTCTCATTACCCCCACTTGGCCTTCTCATTACCCCCACTTGGCCTTCTCATTACCCCCACTTGGCCTTCTCATTACCCCCACTTGGCCTTCTCATTACCCCACTTGGCCTTCTCATTACCCCCACTTGGCCTTCTCATTACCCCCACTTGGCCTTCTCATTACCCCACTTGGCCTTCTCATTCCCCCTTGGCCTTCTCTTGGCCCCACTTCTCATTACCCCCACTTGGCCTTCTCATTACCCCCACTTGGCCTTCTCATTCCCCTACTTGGCCTTCTCATTACCCCCACTTGGCCTTCTCATTACCCCACTTGGCCTTCTCATTACCCCACTTGGCCTTCTCATTACCCCCACTTGGCCTTCTCATTACCCCCACTTGGCCTTCTCATTCCCCTACTTGGCCTTCTCATTACCCCCACTTGGCCTTCTCATTACCCCCACTTGGCCTTCTCATTACCCCACTTGGCCTTCTCATTACCCCACTTGGCCTTCTCATTACCCCCACTTGGCCTTCTCATTACCCCACTTGGCCTTCTCATTACCCCCACTTGGCCTTCTCATTACCCCCACTTGGCCTTCTCATTACCCCCCTTCTCACTTGGCCTTCTGATTACCCCACTTGGCCTTCTCATTACCCCCACTTGGCCTTCTCATTACCCCCACTTGGCCTTCTCATTACCCCCACTTGGCCTTCTCATTACCCCACTTGGCCTTCTGATTACCCCCACTTGGCCTTCTGATTACCCCCACTTGGCCTTCTGATTACCCCCACTTGGCCTTCTGATTACCCCCACTTGGCCTTCTGATTACCCCCACTTGGCCTTCTGATTACCCCCACTTGGCCTTCTGATTACCCCCACTTGGCCTTCTCATTACCCCACTTGGCCTTCTGATTACCACTTGGCCTTCTCATTACCCCACTTGGCCTTCTGATTACCCCCACTTGTCCTTCTCATTACCCCCACTTGGCCTTCTCATTACCCCCACTTGGCCTTCTCATTACCCCACTTGTCCTTCTCATTACCCCCACTTGGCCTTCTCATTAACCCACTTGGCCTTCTCATTACCAAAATGGCTAAAATCAAATGGGAAAAAGTCAGATTTTATTTTATAGTTTCATTTGACATATTTTCAGTGTTATGTTTAACTTAGGCCTTTTCATTAGGATAGCAATGTAAATAAATAATGATAATAATTACAAAATATATAGTACTGATTCTAATCTCAGTGATCCAAGAGGTGAAAAATGACACTTGAGAATTTTGGGGTCAAATGTCATTTTTGTGTTGTTATGTTGTTATATGTCAAACAGGAAGTGATGTATTAGTGTCTCAGGGTTGTGTTCATTAGGCATCAAACTGACTGAAAGAGGGAGGGACTATGTGAAGTTGTCCAATAATAGATTATATTATTTTAATTGCATAATGTTTTCAAATGTTTCCCCTTGCGTGTGGTAATGAATCCAACCCTGTTTCCAGCTTTTCCAGGCTGGAGGATCTGCCGTCAGAGCAGTGGAACCACGCTACAGTGAGGAACGCCCTCAAAGAGCTACTGAAGGAGATGAACCAGAGTTCCCTGGCCAAGGAGTGCCCTCTCTCTCAGGTAGCATCTTATGTCATTGTATGTCATGCAACTTAGTCTCTAACTTAGGTTGTACTGCACTCTGCATTGTATTAGCCTTATAGTGGTGGGGAATCATGTGCCAAGGAGTGCCCTCTCTCTCAGGTAGCAGCTTATGTCATCTTATGTCATGTCATGTTATGTATCTTAGTCTCTGGCTTAGATTGTTTTTCATTAGCTGCAGGAGGTGGTGTGCTTTTCCTACATGGCGTTCAAATGACACATGACTTCCTGTATACAGATTCCAAAACAACAACGCAGATCTGTTTTCTACTGTATGCGACTGTGTTGTGGTGCTCCAGTCCATACAGTATGTGACTGTGTTGTGGTGTTCCAGTCTATATACAGTATGTGACTGTGTTGTGGTGTTCCAGTCCATACAGTATGTGACTGTGTTGTGGTGTTCCAGTCCATACAGTATGTGACTGTGTTGTGGTGTTCCAGTCCATACAGTATGTGACTGTGTTGTGGTGTTCCAGTCTATACAGTATGTGACTGTGTTGTGGTGTTCCAGTCTATACAGTATGTGACTGTGTTGTGGTGTTCCAGTCTATACAGTATGTGACTGTGTTGTGGTGTTCCAGTCCATACAGTATGTGACTGTGTTGTGATGTTCCAGTCTATACAGTATGTGACTGTGTTGTGGTGTTCCAGTCTATACAGCATGTGACTGTGTTGTGGTGCTCCAGTCTATACAGTATGTGAATGTGTTGTGGTGTTCCAGTCCATACAGTATGCGACTGTGTTGTGGTGTTCCAGTCCATACAGTATGTGACTGTGTTGTGGTGTTCCAGTCCATACAGTATGTGACTGTGTTGTGGTGTTCCAGTCTATACAGTATGTGACTGTGTTGTGGTGTTCCAGTCTATACAGTATGTGACTGTGTTGTGGTGTTCCAGTCCATACAGTATGTGACTGTGTTGTGGTGTTCCAGTCTATACAGTATGTGACTGTGTTGTGGTGTTCCAGTCTATACAGTATGTGACTGTGTTGTGGTGTTCCAGTCTATACAGTATGTGACTGTGTTGTGGTGTTCCAGTCCATACAGTATGTGACTGTGTTGTGGTGCTCCAGTCTATACAGTATGTGACTGTGTTGTGGTGTTCCAGTCTATACAGTATGTGACTGTGTTGTGGTGTTCCAGTCTATACAGTATGTAACTGTGTTGTGGTGCTCCAGTCCATACAGTATGTAACTGTGTTGTGGTGTTCCAGTCCATACAGTATGTGACTGTGTTGTGGTGTTCCAGTCTATACAGTATGTGACTGTGTTGTGGTGTTCCAGTTCATACAGTATGCGACTGTGTTGTGGTGCTCCAGTCTATACAGTATGCGACTGTGTTGTGGTGCTCCAGTCTATATACAGTATGTGACTGTGTTGTGGTGCTCCAGTCTATACAGTATGTAACTGTGTTGTGGTGTTCCAGTCCATACAGTATGTGACTGTGTTGTGGTGTTCCAGTCTATACAGTATGCGACTGTGTTGTGGTGTTCCAGTCCATACAGTATGTGACTGTGTTGTGGTGTTCCAGTCCATACAGTATGTGACTGTGTTGTGGTGTTCCAGTCTATACAGTATGTGACTGTGTTGTGGTGTTCCAGTCCATACAGTATGCGACTGTGTTGTGGTGCTCCAGTCTATATACAGTATGTGACTGTGTTGTGGTGCTCCAGTCTATACAGTATGTGACTGTGTTGTGGTGTTCCAGTCCATACAGTATGTGACTGTGTTGTGGTGTTCCAGTCTATACAGTATGTGACTGTGTTGTGGTGTTCCAGTCTATACAGTATGTGACTGTGTTGTGGTGTTCCAGTCCATACAGTATGCGACTGTGTTGTGGTGTTCCAGTCCATACAGTATGTGACTGTGTTGTGGTGTTCCAGTCCATACAGTATGTGACTGTGTTGTGGTGTTCCAGTCTATACAGTATGTGACTGTGTTGTGGTGTTCCAGTCCATACAGTATGTGACTGTGTTGTGGTGTTCCAGTCTATACAGTATGTGACTGTGTTGTGGTGTTCCAGTCTATACAGTATGTGACTGTGTTGTGGTGTTCCAGTCCATACAGTATGTGACTGTGTTGTGGTGTTCCAGTCCATACAGTATGTGACTGTGTTGTGGTGTTCCAGTCCATACAGTATGTGACTGTGCTTCTACACCTGCATTGCTTGCTGTTTGGGGTTTTAGGCTGGGTTTCTGTACAGCACTTTGAGATATCAGTTGATGTACGAAGTATGTAAAACATACTAAAGTCTCTCTATAGGTCTGACTGATCTGTCTCTGTCCACCTCCAGTCCATACAGTTTGGCTGGTACTGTGGCTCCTGTGTTCCTCACTCACCAGTATGGACAGTCTTAGCACTTCCACTACAGTATGTGACTGTGTTTCTTATCATCTCTCAGCTCTCTCTCTCTCTCTCTCTTTCTCTTTTGCTCTCTTTCTCTCATCTCTCTCTCTCTCTCTCTCTCAGTCTCTCTCTCTCTCTCTCTCCACCATGATGCATGGTATTAGAGACAGCTCTCTCTCTCTCTCTCTCTCTCTCTCTCTCTCTCTCTCTCTCTCTCTCTCTCTCTCTCTCTCTCTCTCCTCTCTCTCTCTCTCTCTCTCTCTCTCTTAGAGACTCTCTCTCTCTGATGCATGGTATCTCTCTCTCTCTCTGATGCATCTCTCTCTCTCTCTCTCTCTCTCTGATGCTCTCTCTCTCTCTCTCTCTCTCTCTCTCTCTCTCATCTCTCTGATGCTCAGCTCTCTCTCTCTCTCTCTCTCATCAGAGCATGATCTCTGCCATAGTCAACAGCTCATACTATGCCAACGTGTCCACCTCCAAGTGCCAGGAGTTTGGCCGCTGGTACAAGAAGTACAAAAGGATTCAAGGTGAGGTGTGTCCCCTCTTGGCTCCTGTAGCCTCACACACCCCACATGGACAATAAGATGCCATTAGCACCTTCCACTATAACATTGCCTGTCATTGGCTGGGATCCTAACTGTAAGTCCTTGAGCTGACCCAAGTGTCGGGCCCTTCTTTCAGCAGACAGTTATCATTGGCTCTTGAGTAGTGTCAGCTCAAGCTTTTGGGGGCCTAAGACAAAACTTGATTGTGGGGGGCCAACTCCCGCCTTATAGCTCAAAAACTATATTTAGATTTTGTTTTTGATTAGTCCACTGTTGATACAGTCCCAAAACGTTTTGCAGGTCAGCAGTCAAGGTTTCAAGATATTGGACATTCAAGAAGCAAACTGTCATCTGCCACATCATGATCCATGGTATTAGAGACAGCTCTATAGAGACTAGAGATTCCACCATGATGCATGGTATTAGAGACAGCTCTATAGAGACTAGAGACCCCACCATGATACATGGTATTAGAGACAGCTCTATAGAGACTAGATACCCCACCATGATCCATGGTATTAGAGACAGCTCTATAGAGACTAGAGACCCCACCATGATCCATGGTATTAGAGACAGCTCTATAGAGACTAGAGACCCCACCATGATGCATGGTATTAGAGACAGCTCTATAGAGACTAGAGACCCACCATGATGCATGGTATTAGAGACAGCTCTATAGAGACTAGAGACCCCACCATGATGCATGGTATTAGAGACAGCTCTATAGAGACTAGAGACCCACCATGATGCATGGTATTAGAGACAGCTCTATAGAGACCCCACCATGATGCATGGTATTAGAGACAGCTCTATAGAGACTAGAGACCCCACCATGATGCATGGTATTCTATAGAGACAGCTCTATAGAGACTAGAGACCCCACCATGATGCATGGTATTAGAGACAGCTCTGATAGAGACTAGAGACCCCACCATGATGCATGGTATTAGAGACAGCTCTATAGAGACCCCACCATGATGCATGGTATTAGAGACAGCTCTATAGAGACTAGAGACCCCACCATGATGCATGGTATTAGAGACAGCTCTATAGAGACTAGAGACCCCACCATGATGCATGGTATTAGAGACAGCTCTATAGAGACTAGAGACCCCACCATGATGCATGGTATTAGAGACAGCTCTATAGAGACTAGAGACCCCACCATGATGCATGGTATTAGAGACAGCTCTATAGAGACTAGAGACCCCACCATGATGCATGGTATTAGAGACAGATCTATAGAGACCCCACCATGATGCATGGTATTAGAGACAGCTCTATAGAGACTAGAGACCCCACCATGATGCATGGTATTAGAGACAGCTCTATAGAGACCCCACCATGATGCATGGTATTAGAGACAGCTCTATAGAGACTAGAGACCCCACCATGATGCATGGTATTAGAGACAGCTCTATAGAGACTAGAGACCCCACCATGATGCATGGTATTAGAGACAGCTCTATAGAGACTAGAGACCCCACCATGATGCATGGTATTAGAGACAGCTCTGATAGAGACTCTAGAGACCCCACCATGATGCATGGTATTAGAGACAGCTCTATAGACAGACTAGAGACCCCACCATGATGCATGGTATTAGAGACAGATCTATAGAGACTAGAGACCCCACCATGATGCATGGTATTAGAGACAGCTCTATAGAGACTAGATGATGCATGGTATTAGAGACAGCACCATGATGCATGGTATTAGAGACAGCTCTAGAGACAGCTCTATAGAGACAGATCTAGAGACCCCACCATGATGCATGGTATTAGAGACAGCTCTATAGAGACTAGAGACCCCACCATGATGCATGGTATTAGAGACAGCTCTATAGAGACCCCACCATAGATGACCCCCCACCATGATGCATGGTATTAGAGACAGCTGATGCATATTAGAGACAGCTCTAGAGACCCCAGCATGATCCATGGTATTAGAGACAGCTCTATAGAGACCCCACCATGATGCATGGTATTAGAGACAGCTCTATAGAGACTAGAGACCCCACCATGATGCATGGTATTAGAGACAGCTCTATAGAGACCCCACCATGATGCATGGTATTAGAGACAGCTCTATAGAGACTAGAGACCCCACCATGATGCATGGTATTAGAGACAGCTCTATAGAGACTAGAGACCCCACCATGATGCATGGTATTAGAGACAGCTCTATAGAGACTAGAGACCCCACCATGATGCATGGTATTAGAGACAGCTCTATAGAGACTAGAGACCCCACCATGATGCATGGTATTAGAGACAGCTCTATAGAGACTAGAGACCCCACCATGATGCATGGTATTAGAGACAGCTCTGATGCATGGTATTAGAGACAGCTCTAGACTAGAGACCCCACCATGATGCATGGTATTAGAGACAGCTCTATAGAGACCCCACCATGATGCATGGTATTAGAGACAGCTCTATAGAGACTAGAGACCCCACCATGATGCATGGTATTAGAGACAGCTCTATAGAGACCCCCACCATGATGCATGGTATTAGAGACAGCTCTATAGAGACTAGAGACCCCACCATGATGCATGGTATTAGAGACAGCTCTATAGAGACTACCCCACCATGATGCATGGTAGAGACAGCTCTATAGAGACTAGAGACAGCTCTATAGAGACTAGAGACCCCACCATGATGCATGGTATTAGAGACAGCTCTATAGAGACTAGAGACCCCACCATGATGCATGGTATTAGAGACAGCTCTATAGAGACTAGAGACCCCACCATGATGCATGGTATTAGAGACAGCTCTATAGAGACTAGAGACCCCACCATGATGCATGGTATTAGAGACAGCTCTATAGAGACTAGAGACCCCACCATGATGCATGGTATTAGAGACAGCTCTATAGAGACTAGAGACCCCACCATGATGCATGGTATTAGAGACAGCTCTATAGAGACTAGAGACCCCACCATGATGCATGGTATTAGAGACAGCTCTATAGAGACTAGAGACCCCACCATGATGCATGGTATTAGAGACAGCTCTATAGAGACCCCACCATGATGCATGGTATTAGAGACAGCTCTATAGAGACTAGAGACCCCACCATGATGCATGGTATTAGAGACAGCTCTATAGAGACCCCACCATGATGCATGGTATTAGAGACAGCTCTATAGAGACTAGAGACCCCACCATGATGCATGGTATTAGAGACAGCTCTATAGAGACTAGAGACCCCACCATGATGCATGGTATTAGAGACAGCTCTATAGAGACTAGAGACCCCACCATGATGCATGGTATTAGAGACAGCTCTATAGAGACTAGAGACCCCACCATGATACATGGTATTAGAGACAGCTCTATAGAGACTAGAGACCCCACCATGATGCATGGTATTAGAGACAGACAGCTCTAGAGACTAGAGAGACCCCCCACCATGATGCATGGTATTAGAGACAGCTCTATAGAGACTAGAGACCCCACCATGATGCATGGTATTAGAGACAGCTCTATAGAGACCCTACCATGATGCATGGTATTAGAGACAGCTCTATAGAGACTAGAGATTCCACCATGATGCATGGTATTAGAGACAGCTCTATAGAGACTAGAGACCCCACCATGATGCATGGTATTAGAGACAGCTCTATAGAAACCCCACCATGATGCATGGTATTAGAGACAGCTCTATAGAGACCCCACCATGATGCATGGTATTAGAGACAGCTCTATAGAGACCATGGTATTAGAGACAGCTCTACCCCACCATGATGCATGGTATTAGAGACAGCTCTATAGAGACTAGAGACCCCACCATGATGCATGGTATTAGAGACAGCTCTATAGAGACTAGAGACCCCACCATGATGCATGGTATTAGAGACAGCTCTATAGAGACCCCCACCATGATGCATGGTATTAGAGACAGCTACTATAGAGACCCCCACCATCTATAGAGACTAGAGACCCCACCATGATGCATGGTATTAGAGACAGCTCTATAGAGACCCCACCATGAGACCCTATAGAGACACCATGATGCATGGTATATCTAGAGACAGCTCTATAGAGACAGCTCTAGAGACCCCACCATGATGCATGGTATTAGAGACAGCTCTATAGAGACTAGAGACCCCACCATGATGCATGGTATTAGAGACAGCTCTATAGAGACCCCACCATGATACATGGTATTAGAGACAGCTCTATAGAGACTAGAGACCCCACCATGATGCATGGTATTAGAGACAGCTCTATAGAGACTAGAGACCCCACCATGATGCATGGTATTAGAGACAGCTCTATAGAGACTAGAGACCCCACCATGATGCATGGTATTAGAGACAGCTCTATAGAGACCCCACCATGATGCATGGTATTAGAGACAGCTCTATAGAGACTAGAGACCCCACCATGATGCATGGTATTAGAGACAGCTCTATAGAGACTAGAGACCCCACCATGATGCATGGTATTAGAGACAGCTCTATAGAGACCCCACCATGATGCATGGTATTAGAGACAGCTCTATAGAGACTAGAGACCCCACCATGATGCATGGTATTAGAGACAGCTCTATAGAGACTAGAGACCCCACCATGATGCATGGTATTAGAGACAGCTCTATAGAGACTAGAGACCCCACCATGATGCATGGTATTAGAGACAGCTCTATAGAGACCCCACCATGATCCATGGTATTAGAGACAGCTCTATAGAGACCCCACCATGATGCATGGTATTAGAGACAGCTCTATAGAGACTAGAGACCCCACCATGATGCATGGTATTAGAGACAGCTCTATAGAGACCCCACCATGATGCATGGTATTAGAGACAGCTCTATAGAGACTAGAGACCCCACCATGATGCATGGTATTAGAGACAGCTCTATAGAGACTAGAGACCCCACCATGATACATGGTATTAGAGACAGCTCTATAGAGACCCCAGCATGATGCATGGTATTAGAGACAGCTCTATAGAGACCCCACCATGATGCATGGTATTAGAGACAGCTCTATAGAGACTAGAGACCCCACCATGATGCATGGTATTAGAGACAGCTCTATAGAGACTAGAGACCCCACCATGATGCATGGTATTAGAGACAGCTCTATAGAGACCCCACCATGATGCATGGTATTAGAGACAGCTCTATAGAGACTAGAGATTCCACCATGATGCATGGTATTAGAGACAGCTCTATAGAGACTAGAGACCCCACCATGATGCATGGTATTAGAGACAGCTCTATAGAGACTAGAGACCCCACCATGATGCATGGTATTAGAGACAGCTCTATAGAGACTAGAGACCCCACCATGATGCATGGTATTAGAGACAGCTCTATAGAGACTAGAGACCCCACCATGATGCATGGTATTAGAGACAGCTCTATAGAGACTAGAGACCCCACCATGATGCATGGTATTAGAGACAGCTCTATAGAGACCCCACCATGATGCATGGTATTAGAGACAGCTCTATAGAGACTAGAGACCCCACCATGATGCATGGTATTAGAGACAGCTCTATAGAGACCCCCACCATGATGCATGGTATTAGAGACAGCTCTATAGAGACTAGAGACCCCACCATGATGCATGGTATTAGAGACAGCTCTATAGAGACTAGAGACCCACCATGATGCATGGTATTAGAGACAGCTCTATAGAGACTAGAGACCCCACCATGATGCATGGTATTAGAGACAGCAGCTCTGATATGAGAGACAGCTCTAGAGACCCCACCATGATGCATGGTATTAGAGACAGCTCTATAGAGACTAGAGACCCCACCATGATGCATGGTATTAGAGACAGATCTATAGAGACCCCACCATGATACATGGTATTAGAGACAGCTCTATAGAGACCCCACCATGATGCATGGTATTAGAGACAGCTCTATAGAGACTAGAGACCCCACCATGATGCATGGTATTAGAGACAGCTCTATAGAGACCCCACCATGATGCATGGTATTAGAGACAGCTCTATAGAGACTAGAGATTCCACCATGATGCATGGTATTAGAGACAGCTCTATAGAGACTAGAGACCCCACCATGATGCATGGTATTAGAGACAGCTCTATAGAGACTAGAGATTCCACCATGATACATGGTATTAGAGACAGCTCTATAGAGACTAGAGACCCCACTATGATACATGGTATTAGAGACAGATCTATAGAGACCCCAGCATGATCCATGGTATTAGAGACAGATCTATAGAGACCCCAGCATGATCCATGGTATTAGAGACAGCTCTATAGAGACCCCACCATGATGCATTGGTATTAGAGACAGCTCTATAGAGACTAGAGACCCCACCATGATACATGGTATTAGAGACAGCTCTATAGAGACCCCAGCATGATGCATGGTTTACATAATCTTTTAATGTCACCCTTAATATAGCAGAGAAAACCAAACACTTTCAGTCTCTAATCAGAAGCAGCTGCTTGCCACTCCACACTGGGAGATCCCCTTACACAGATGCATGGTATTAGAGACATACACCAGCATGATGCATGGTATTACACTCAGGGAAACGTCTACACAGACACACACACACACACACACACACACACACACACACACACACACACACACACACACACACACACACACACACACACACACACACACACACACACACACACACACACAGGGAAACGTCACACACACACACACAAACGTCACACACACACACACACACACACACACACACACACACACACACACACACACACACACACACACACACACACACACACACACACACACACACACACACTCAGGGAAAAGTCACACACACACACACACACACACACACACACACACACACACACACACACACACACACACACACACACACACACACACACACACACACACACACACACACACACACACACACACACACACACACACACACACAGGGCATGGCACACACACGCGCAACACATACAGAGTGCATGCACACACACTTGTACCTCATAGCAGACCATGTACCCTCTCCTTACGCCCTCCTCCCTGTTTAACACTGTCATTCCAACATGGAGGCAGATCAAAGTTGACACCAGACCCCAAACACAGGGAGAAGTGGGAGAGGAGATAAATGGTGCCTGTGGTCTGACAGGGGAGGGGTGAGGGGTGAGGGAGGGGGATCAGGTTCCCTACAGTCCATAGTATTAGTTCTGTTCTGTTCTGTTCTGCGGTCCCAAAAGACAAACACACTGCAGCCCTCCAGATGTTGTAAAACGGGGAATGGGACATTCCCATTGGATTAGCGTAGTCACCTCAGAATCTGATTGGAGGATCTACTTGTCAGTCTTAGGACCTTCTGTTGATGTCAATTGCATGGCTGGATGGATGGATAAATACATGGATAAAATGTAGTTGAATGCTGTGTAACCTACCTACTGTACTCTATAAGTGTATTGTTTTGATAACCAGTCTGATATAATGGCATGTGACTTCACTACAGGTGAATACCTGGAGAAGATGTGGTCAGGACGGGATAAACCTGATATTAAAGGTGGGTTGGAAAGAACGCCCATTACCTGTGTATATATATATATAGTATCTGAACAGTATATAGATGGTATTGAGATCTCTTCAGACCTCCTCTCACCACCATGTCTGTTTGTATCTGCAGTGGAGAGGGACAGCATGTCAGACGTATGTGGCCTGGGACAGCGCCCCCCCTCTCACCTGACCCCACCAACCCAGCTTGGAGGGTTACCCCTCAAGGTTGGACTAGGGGACCCCCAAACCCCCAGCCAGCAACAGGCCCTCCCCCACCTGTCTCAGCAGCACTCACCCCATGCCCAGCACCACCACAGCCCACCGCCCAGAGGCCAGGCGCCCCCTCCCGGTCCTCCGGCCTCCCTCCAACCCTTACTGGGCCCGGGCGGTCTCCTCTCCCCCCAGCTCAGCCCTCAGATGGTCAGGCAACAACTGGCCATGGCCCACCTCATCAACCAGCAGCTAGCTGTTAGCCGCCTGCTAGCCCACCAGCACGGTCCGCAGGCCCTCCACCAGCAGCAGCACCAACAGTTCCTCAACCACCCACCCATCCCGCGCTCCTGCAAAGCCCCAGGAGTCCTCACCGATCCTGGGATGAATCCGTCGGCCGTGGAGGTCTGTCCGGACATCTACCATCAGGTCAGAGAGGAGCTGAAGAGGGCCAGCGTCTCTCAGGCTGTGTTCGCCAGGGTGGCCTTCAACCGCACACAGGTGAGACATCTACCTTCCCTTCCACTTCCATTTCTAAGCACTGAAACCTCCACTTAAGTTGAATTTTCACTTAATCTCCCATTGACATCAATACATCAATGCGGGTCTCATTTTTTCAGGTTCTTTGGTCCACAGCACTAAAAGACCGGAGCCCCCAAAGCTTCTGCACATGTTTATAGTCTCTACTTTACACACAGAGAACAGGGTACACAGAGAACAGGGTACTCAGAGAACAGGGTACTCAGAGAACAGGGTACTCAGAGAACAGGGTACTCAGAGAACAGGGTACTCAGAGAACAGGGTACACAGAGAACAGGGTACACAGAGAACAGGGTACTCAGAGAACAGGGTACACAGAGAACAGGGTACACAGAGAACAGGGTACTCAGAGAACAGGGTACACAGAGAACAGGGTACTCAGAGAACAGGGTACTCAGAGAACAGGGTACTCAGAGAACAGGCTGCTCAGAGAACAGGCTACTCAGAGAACAGGCTACTCAGAGAACAGGCTACTCAGAGAACAGGCTACTCAGAGAACAGGCTGCTCAGTGAACAGGCTACTCAGAGAACAGGCTACTCAGAGAACAGGCTGCTCAGTGAACAGGCTACTCAGAGAACAGGCTACTCAGAGAACAGGCTACTCAGAGAACAGGCGACTCAGAGAACAGGCTGCTCAGTGAACAGGCTACTCAGAGAACAGGCTACTCAGAGAACAGGCTGACACAGTGAACAGGCTACTCAGAGAACAGGCTACTCAGAGAACAGGCTACTCAGAGAACAGGCTGCTCAGTGAACAGGCTACTCAGAGAATAGGCGACTCAGAGAATAGGCGACTCAGAGAATAGGCGACTCAGAGAACAGGCTGCTCAGTGAACAGGCTACTCCGAGAACAGGCTGCTCAGTGAACAGGCTACTCAGAGAACAGGCTACTCCAATAACAGGCTACACAGGCCAATGGTTCTGGTGTTGTTTAATAAAGTTAGATCAAAGCAGAATCAATGTCTGCCAGATCACATAACGATCACAGTATTCTACATTACATAAACCAATATAATAGCCTAGTATAACTTTACTGGAAGACAAAAAACAACAGCAAATTGTTTTCTCATGTGGCCAAAACTCAACAACACGCGCCACTGGGCAAAATACACAGGTAGGATGGCTGCAGTTTGTTAGCACCATCTGCTCTAAGATTCGTTCACTCAGTCACACTGTAGGCTACTTCTAAACAACACTGTAGGCTACTTCTAAACAACACTGTAGGCTACTTCTAAACAACACTGTAGGCTACTTCTAAACAACACTGTAGGCTACTTCTAAACAACACTGTAGGCTACTTCTAAA
Organism: Oncorhynchus keta; assembly: GCF_023373465.1. Classification (NCBI taxonomy): domain Eukaryota; kingdom Metazoa; phylum Chordata; class Actinopteri; order Salmoniformes; family Salmonidae; genus Oncorhynchus; species Oncorhynchus keta. The sequence goes on along the minus strand of NW_026279434.1, from coordinate 63,193 downwards.
CAACACTGTAGGCTACTTCTAAACAACACTGTAGGCTACTTCTAAACAACACTGTAGGCTACTTCTAAAGACAAAACAACACTGTAGGCTACTTCTAAACAACACTGTAGGCTACTTCTAAACAACACTGTAGGCTACTTCTAAACAACACTGTAGGCTACTTCTAAACAACACTGTAGACTACTTCTAAACAACACTGTAGGCTACTTCTAAACAACACTGTAGGCTACTTCTAAACAACACTGTAGGCTACTTCTAAACAACACTGTAGGCTACTTCTAAACAACACTGTAGGCTACTTCTAAACAACACTGTAGGCTACTTCTAAACAACACTGTAGGCTACTTATAAACAACACTGTAGGCTACTTCAACACTAAAAACAACACTGTAGGCTACTTCTAAACAACACTGTAGGCTACTTCTAAACAACACTGTAGGCTACTTCTAAACAACACTGTAGGCTACTTCTAAACAACACTGTAGGCTACTTCTAAACAACACTGTAGGCTACTTCTAAACAACACTGTAGGCTACTTCTAAACAACACTGTAGGCTACTTCTAAACAACACTGTAGGCTACTTCTAAACAACACTGTAGACTACTTCTAAACAACACTGTAGGCTACTTCTAAACAACACTGTAGGCTACTTCTAAACAACACTGTAGGCTACTTCTAAACAACACTGTAGGCTACTTCTAAACAACACTGTAGGCTACTTCTAAACAACACTGTAGGCTACTTCTAAACAACACTGTAGACTACTTCTAAACAACACTGTAGGCTACTTCTAAACAACACTGTAGGCTACTTCTAAACAACACTGTAGGCTACTTCTAAACAACACTGTAGGCTACTTCTAAACAACACTGTAGGCTACTTCTAAACAACACTGTAGGCTACTTCTAAACAACACTGTAGGCTAAACAGGCTGATCTAAACAACACTGTAGACTACTTCTAAACAACACTGTAGGCTACTTCTAAACAACACACTGTAGGCTACTTCTAAACAACACTGTAGGCTACTTCTAAACAACACTGTAGACTACTTCTAAACAACACTGTAGGCTACTTCTAAACAACACTGTAGACTACTTCTAAACAACACTGTAGGATACTTCTAAACAACACTGTAGACTACTTCTAAACAACACTGTAGGATACTTCTAAACAACACTGTAGACTACTTCTAAACAACACTGTAGACTACTTCTAAACAACACTGTTGGCTACTTCTAAAACAACACTGTAGACTACTTCTAAACAACACTGTAGACTAGTTCTAAACAACACTGAAGACTAACTAAACAACACTGTAGGCTACTTCTAAACAACACTGTAGGCTACTTCTAAACAACACTGTAGACTACTTGTAGGCTACTTCTAAACAACACTGTAGGCTACTTCTAAACAACACTGTAGGCTACTTCTAAACAACACTGTAGGCTACTTCTAAACAACACTGTAGGCTACTTCTAAACAACACTGTAGGCTACTTCTAAACAACACTGTAGACTACTTATAAACAACACTGTAGGCTACTTCTAAACAACACTGTAGGCTACTTCTAAACAACACTGTAGACTACTTCTAAACAACACTGTAGACTACTTATAAACAACACTGTAGGCTACTTCTAAACAACACTGTAGGCTACTTCTAAACAACACTGTAGGCTAGCTAAACAACACTGTAGGCTACTTCAAACAACACTGTAGGCTACTTCTAAACAACACTGTAGGCTACTTCTAAACAACACTGTAGACCACTTCTAAACAACACTGTAGGCTAGCTTCTAAACAACACTGTAGGCTACTTCTAAACAACACTGTAGGCTACTTCTGAAACAACACTGTAGGCTACTTCTAAACAACACTGTAGGCTACTTCTAAACAACACTGTAGACTACTTCTAAACAACACTGTAGGCTACTTGTAGGCTATAAACAACACTGTAGACTACTTCTAAACAACACTGTAGGCTACTTCTAAACAACACTGTAGGCTACTTCTAAACAACACTGTAGGCTACTTCTAAACAACACTGTAGGCTACTTCTAAACAACACTGTAGGCTACTTCTAAACAACACTGTAGGCTACTTCTAAACAACACTGTAGACTACTTCTAAACAACACTGTAGGCTACTTCTAAACAACACTGTAGGCTACTTCTAAACAACACTGTAGGCTACTTCTAAACAACACTGTAGGCTACTTCTAAACAACACTGTAGGCTACTTCTAAACAACACTGTAGGCTACTTCTAAACAACACTGTAGGCTACTTCTAAACAACACTGTAGACTACTTCTAAACAACACTGTAGGCTACTTCTAAACAACACTGTAGGCTACTTCTAAACAACACTGTAGGCTACTTCAACACTGTAGACTACAAACACACTGTAGGCTACTTCTAAACAACACTGTAGACTAAACTGTCTAAACAACACTGTAGGCTACTTCTAGAACAACACTGTAGGTAGACTACTAAACAACACTGGTACTTCTAAACAACACTGTAGGCTACTTCTAAACAACACTGTAGGCTAAAACAACACTGTAGGCTACTTCTAAACAACACTGTAGGCTACTTCTAAACAACACTGTAGGCTACTTCTAAACAACACTGTAGGCTACTTCTAAACAACACTGTAGGCTACTTCTAAACAACACTGTAGGCTACTTCTAAACAACACTGTAGGCTACTTCAACACTAACTTCTACAACACTGTAGGCTACTTCTAAACAACACTGTAGGCTACTTCTAAACAACACTGTAGGCTACTTCTAAACAACACTGTAGACTACTTCTAAACAACACTGTAGGCTACTTCTAAACAACACTGTAGGCTCATCTAAACAACACTGTAGGCTACTTCTAAAACAACACTGTAGGCTAAACAACACTGTAGGCTAAAACAACACTGTAGGCTACTTCTAAACAACACTGTAGGCTACTTCTAAACAACACTGTAGGCTACTTCAGGCTAAACAACACTGTAGGCTACTTCTGTAAAAACAACACTGTAGGCTACTTCTAAACAACACTGTAGGCTACTTCTAAACAACACTGTAGGCTACTTCTAAACAACACTGTAGGCTAGGGCTACTTCTAAACAACACTGTAGGCTACTAAACAACACTGTAGGCTACTTCTAAACAACACTGTAGGCTTCTAAACTGTAGGCTAAAACAACACTGTAGGCTACTTCTAAACAACACTGTAGGCTACTTCTAAACAACACTGTAGGCTACTTCTAAACAACACTGTAGACTACTGTCTAAACAACACTGTAGGCTACTTAAAACAACACTGTAGGCTCCTCTCTAATCAACACTGTAGAGCTACTTCTAAACAACACTGTAGGGTTCTAAACAACACTGTAGGCTACTTCTAAACAACACTGTAGACTGACTGTAGGCTAAACAACACTGTAGACTACTTCTAAACAACACTGTAGACTACTTCTAAACAACACTGTAGACTACTTCTAAACAACACTGTAGGCTACTTTAGGTACAACAAATGTAGGCTACTTCTAAACAACACTGTAGGCTACTTCTAAACAACACTGTAGGCTACTTCTAAACAACACTGTAGGCTACTTCTAAACAACACTGTAGGCTACTTCTAAACAACACTGTAGGCTACTTCTAAACAACACTGTAGGCTACTTCTAAACAACACTGTGGTAGAGCTACTTCTAAACAACACTGTAGGCTACTTCAAACAACACTGTAGGCTACTTCTAAACAACACTGTAGGCTACTTCTAAACAACACTGTGTAGGCAGGCTACTTCTAAACAACACTGTAGGCTACTGTAGGCTACTTCTAAACAACACTGTAGGGCTACTTCTAAACAACACTGTAGACTTCACACTGTAAACAACACTGTAGGCTACTTCTGTAGGCTAACAACACTGTAGGCTCATCTAAACAGACACTGTAGGCTACTTCTAAACAACACTGTAGGCCACTTCTAAACAACACTGTAGGCTACACTAAACAACACTGTAGACTACTTCTAAACAACACTGTAGGCTCACTACTTCTAAACAACACTGTAGACTACTTCTAAACAACACTGTAGGTACTTCAAACAACACTGTAGGCTACTAAACAACACTTCTAAAACAACACTGTAGACTACTTCTAAACAACACTGTAGAGGTACTTCTAAACAACACTGTAGACTACTTCTAAACAACACTGTAGGCTACTTCAACACAACAACACTGTAGGCTACTTCTAAACAAGGCTACAACACTGTAGACTACTTCTAAAACAACACTGTAGACTACTTCTAAACAACACTGTAGTCTACATCAAACAACACTGTAGGCTACACTTCTAAACAACACTGTAGACTACTTCTAAACAACACTGTAGGCTACTTCTAAACAACACTGTAGGCTACTTCTAAACAACACTAAAAACAACACTGTAGGCTACTTCTAAACAACACTGTAGGCTACTTCTAAACAACACTGTAGGCTACTTCAACACTAAACAACACTGTAGGCTACTTGTAGGCTAAACAACACTGTAGACTAAACAAGACTGTAGGCTAAACAACACTGTAGGCTACTTCTAAACAACACTGTAGGCTACTTCTAAACAACACTGTAGGCTACTTCAACACAGAAACAACACTGTAGGCTACTTCTAAACAACACTGTAGGCTACTTCTAAACAACACTGTAGGCTACTGTCCACTTCTAAACAACACTGTAGGTAGGCTACTAAACACTGTAGACTAAACAACACTGTAGGCTACTGTAGTACAAACAACACTGTAGGTAGGCTACTTCTAAACAACACTGTAGGCTACTTCTAAACAACACTGTAGGCTACTTCTAAACAACACTGTAGGCTACTTCTAAACAACACTGTAGGCTACAAACAACACTGTAGACTGTAGGCTACTTCTAAACAACACTGTAGGCTACTTCTAAACAACACTGTAGACTACTTCTAAACACACACTGTAGGCTACTTCTAAACAACACTGTAGGCTACTTCAACAAGACAAAACACACTGTAGGCTACTTCTACAACACTGTAGGCTACTAAACAACACTGTAGGCTACTTCTAAACAACACTGTAGGCTACTTCTAAACAACACTGTAGGCTACTTCTAAACAACACTGTAGGCCTACTTCTAAACAACACTGTAGGTAGGCTACTTCAAGACAACACTGTAGGCCACTTCTAAACAACACTGTAGGCTAAAACAACACTGTAGGCTACTTCTAAACAACACTGTAGGCTCTTCTAAACAACACTGTAGGCTACTTCTAAACAACACTGTAGGTAGTCCTTCTACAACACTGTCTAAACAACACTGTAGGCTACTTCTAAACAACACTGTAGGCTACTTCAACACAAACAACACTGTAGGCTACTTCTAAACAACACTGTAGTCTACTTCTAAACAACACTGTAGGCTACTTCTAACAACAACACTGGTACTTCTAAACAACACTGTAGGCTACTTCTAAACAACACTGTAGGCTACTTCTAAACAACACTGTAGGCTACTTCTAAACAACACTGTAGGCTACTTCAAACAACACTGTAGACTACTTCTAAACAACACTGTAGGCTACATGTAGGCTACTTCTAAACAACACTGTAGGCTACTTCTAAACAACACTGTAGGCTACTTCTAAACAACACTGTAGGCTACTTCTAAACAACACTGTCTACCTAAACAACACTGTAGTCTACATCTAAACAACACTGTAGGCTACTTCTAAACAACACTGTAGGCTACTTCTAAACAACACTGTAGGCTACTTCTAAACAACACTGTAGGCTACTTCTAAACAACACTGTAGGCTACTTCTAAACAACACTGTAGGCTACTTCTAAACAACACTGTAGGCTACTTCAAACAACACTGTAGGCTACTTCTAAAAACAACACTGTAGGCTACTTCTAAACAACACTGTAGGCTACTTCTAAACAACACTAAAAACAACACTGTAGGCTACTTCTGTAGGCTAAAACAACACTGTAGGCTACTTCTAAACAACACTGTAGGCTACTTCTAAACAACACTGTAGGCTACTTCTAAACAACACTGTAGGCTACTTCTAAACAACACTGTAGGCTACTTCTAAACAACACAACACTGTAGGCTACTTCTAAACAACACTGTAGGCTACTTCCAAACAACACTGTAGGCTACTTCTAAACAACACTGTAGGCTACTTCTAAACAACACTGTAGGCTACTTCTAAACAACACTGTAGGCTACTTCTAAACAACACTGTAGGCTACTTCTAAACAACACTGTAGGCTACTTCTAAACAACACTGTAGGCTACTTCTAAACAACACTGTAGACTACTTCTAAACAACACTGCATCCCTCATCACTGAGACTGAGATCAGATGGTCACTATGCAGAATGATGCTGCATGGATGTTTCACCGGTAAAACTTGAATAATTATCATGCACTATTAAATGCAGTGTTGTTTCTTCCAGTGAAGTTACACTAGGCTATTATATTGAGTTCTGTAATGTAGAATACTGTGATCGTTATGGGATCTTGCCGACATTGATTCAGCTTTGATCTAACTTTATTAAACAACAACGTTCGCCAGAGTAGCTGAAACACACGTGGTCTGCACATGCGCAGAAGCTTCGGGGAGCTTATGGATCTTTGAGTGCAACGGACTACATATCCAGAAAAAGTGGGATCCACGGCCAGAACTGTGACCACTGTAGCTTTTGAAGGGTCTCAGAGTTGGTTTGTCATCAGTAGAGACCTGTCTAAATCCCTAGCATGTCATATGAGTGTTCTGAAAGATGAATATAACTCCACTGCACTGATACTGACTGTTGAGAAAGACCAATACACTGACATAGGGACATTCATACCTAAAGAGAGTGGAGAAGAGTGGAGGAGAGCAGAGTAGAGTAGAGTAGAGTAGAGTAGAGTAGAGTAGAGTAGAGTAGAGTAGAGTAGAGTAGAGTGTGTGAGAGAGAGAGAGAGAGAGAGATGTAATGAGAGAATTAGAGTATGAGAGGTTACTTGGAGGGTCCTTGCTAAGAGACCTGACATTTGCGCGCGTGTTTGTGTCTCAGGGCCTGCTGTCTGAGATCCTTCGTAAAGAGGAGGACCCTCGCCAGGCCTCCCAGTCACTCCTGGTCAACCTCAAAGCTATGCAGAACTTCCTGAACCTCCACGAGAGCGAACGCGACCACATTTACCAGGAGGAGCGTGAACGCAGCATGAACCCCAACCTCAACCTAGGCAAACTGACCCCAACCAATCAGAACTCCAGCTCCACTGGCCAGCGACTCACACAGGTACACGTACATACCCAGGTGTCCTCATGTACGTTGAATAGGAACACTAGGGAATAGCCACATCAGACACACATCTACAACCACACCTGGGTTTAAATAGGATTCATATTTCCTCTCTAATACTTTGAGCATTTGATTGAGCCTACATGAAGTGCCAGGGTGGGTGGGGTTTGCACTTTTGGGATTGTTGCATTGGTTCCATTGCGTCTGGAAATCTCAATGAAGTGAAGTTTAAGTATTTGAAAGAAAATAAATACTATTCGAGCCCAGGTCTGGCTACAACCCACATCACACACAGACACACCCCTGCCACTACACTAACAGGTAAACACTGTAGTCTCATCACACACAGACACACCCCTGCCAGTACACTAACAGGTAAACACTGTAGTCTCATCACACACAGACACACCCCTGCCAGTACACTAACAGGTAAACACTGTAGTCTCATCACACACAGACACACCCCTGCCACTACACTAACAGGTAAACACTGTAGTCTCATCACACACAGACACACCCCTGCCACTACACTAACAGGTAAACACTGTAGTCTCATCACACACAGACACACCCCTGCCACTACACTAACAGGTAAACACTGTAGTCTCATCACACACAGACACACCCCTGCCACTACACTAACAGGTAAACACTGTAGTCTCATCACACACAGACACACCCCTGCCAGTACACTAACAGGTAAACACTGTAGTCTCATCACACACAGACACACCCCTGCCACTACACTAACAGGTAAACACTGTAGTCTCATCACACACAGACACACCCCTGCCAGTACACTAACAGGTAAACACTGTAGTCTCATCACACACAGACACACCCCTGCCACTACACTAACAGGTAAACACTGTAGTCTCATCACACACAGACACACCCCTGCCACTACACTAACAGGTAAACACTGTAGTCTCATCACACACAGAAACACCCCTGCCACTACACTAACAGGTAAACACTGTAGTCTCATCACACACAGACACACCCCTGCCACTACACTAACAGGTAAACACTGTAGTCTCATCACACACAGACACACCCCTGCCACTACACTAACAGGTAAACACTGTAGTCTCATCACACACAGACACACCCCTGCCACTACACTAACAGGTAAACACTGTAGTCTCATCACACACAGACACACCCCTGCCACTACACTAACAGGTAAACACTGTAGTCTCATCACACACAGACACACCCCTGCCAGTACACTAACAGGTAAACACTGTAGTCTCATCACACACAGACACACCCCTGCCAGTACACTAACAGGTAAACACTGTAGTCTCATCACACACAGACACACCCCTGCCACTACACTAACAGGTAAACACTGTAGTCTCATCACACACAGACACACCCCTGCCAGTACACTAACAGGTAAACACTGTAGTCTCATCACACACAGACACACCCAGGTAAACACTGTAGTCTCATCACTACACCAGTAACAGGTAAACACTGTAGTCTCATCACACACAGACACACCCCTGCCACTACACTAACAGGTTAACACTGTAGTCTCATCACACACAGACACACCCCTGCCACTACACTAACAGGTAAACACTGGTCAGTCTCATCACACACAGACACACCCCTGCCAGGTCACACTAACAGGTAAACACTGAGTCTCATCACACACAGACACACCCCTGCCACTACACTAACAGGTAAACACCAGGTCAGTCTCATCACACACAGACACACCCAAGAGCCAGGTGCCACTACACTAACAGGTAAACACTGTAGTCTCATCACACACAGAAACACCCCTGCCAGGTACACTAACAGGTTAACACTGTAGTCTCATCACAACAGAGCCAGGTCAGTCCACCTGCCAGGGGTCACAACAACAGGTTAACACTGTAGTCTCATCACACACAGACACACCCCTGCCACTACACTAACAGGTAAACAAATGCAGGCAATCTCTTTAGGGACTCAGTAACCTAGACCATGAGCCAGTCTTGCTCACTAAAACCTCTCCACACACATACAGTATACCAGGGGTTTCTTCCCCCCAGTCCTCCCCTACAGTATACCAGGGGTCACCCAAGACCCAGGTCAGTCCACCCACATACAGCTGAGCTGCCCCTGAAGATGGAGGCCCTGGTCAACATCAACATTACAGTATACTGGGACCAACAAGAGCCAGGTCAGTCCACAGGAGATGAAGAGAGCCAGGGGTCACCAGAGCCAGGTCAGTCCACCCACACAGATACCAGGGGTCACCAACAAGAGCCAGGTCAGTCCACACACATACAGTATACCAGGGGTCACCAACAAGAGCCAGGTCAGTCCACCCACATACAGTATACCAGGGGTCACCAACAAGAGCCAGGTCAGTCCACACACATACAGTATACCAGGGGTCACCAACAAGAGTCAGTCCACACACATACAGTATACCAGGGGTCACCAACAAGAGCCAGGTCAGTCCACCCACATACAGTATACAGGGGTCACCAACAGTATACCAGGGGTCACCAACAAGAGCCAGGTCAGTCCACCCACACATACAGTATACCAGGGGTCACCAACAAGAGCCAGGTCAGTCCACACACATACAGTATACCAGGGGTCACCAACAAGAGCCAGGTCAGTCCACACACATACAGTATACCAGGGGTCACCAACAAGAGCCAGGTCAGTCCACACACATACAGTATACCAGGGGTCACCAACAAGAGCCAGGTCAGTCCACCCACATACAGTATACCAGGGGTCACCAACAAGAGCCAGGTCAGTCCACCCACATACAGTATACCAGGGGTCACCAACAAGAGCCAGGTCAGTCCACACACATACAGTATACCAGGGGTCACCAACAAGAGCCAGGTCAGTCCACCCACATACAGTATACCAGGGGTCACCAACAAGAGCCAGGTCAGTCCACACACATACAGTATACCAGGGGTCACCAACAAGAGCCAGGTCAGTCCACCCACATACAGTATACCAGGGGTCACCAACAAGAGCCAGGTCAGTCCACACACATACAGTATACCAGGGGTCACCAACAAGAGCCAGGTCAGTCCACACACATACAGTATACCAGGGGTCACCAACAAGAGCCAGGTCAGTCCACACACATACAGTATACCAGGGGTCACCAACAAGAGCCAGGTCAGTCCACCCACATACAGTATACCAGGGGTCACCAACAAGAGCCAGGTCAGTCCACACACATACAGTATACCAGGGGTCACCAACAAGAGCCAGGTCAGTCCACACACATACAGTATACCAGGGGTCACCAACAAGAGCCAGGTCAGTCCACCCACATACAGTATACCAGGGGTCACCAACAAGAGCCAGGTCAGTCCACCCACATACAGTATACCAGGGGTCACCAACAAGAGCCAGGTCAGTCCACACCACAAGACAGTATACCAGGGGTCACCACATACAGTATACCAGGGGTCACCAACAGAGCCAGCCAGGTCAGTCCACCCACATACAGTATCACCAGGGGTCAGTCCAACCAAGAGCCAGGTCAGTCCACCCACATACAGTATACCAGGGGTCACCAACAAGAGCCAGGTCAGTCCACCCACATACAGTATACCAGGGGTCACCAACAAGAGCCAGGTCAGTCCACCCACATACAGTATACCAGGGGTCACCAACAAGAGCCAGGTCAGTCCACACACATACAGTATACCAGGGGTCACCAACAAGAGCCAGGTCAGTCCACACACATACAGTATACCAGGGGTCACCAACAAGAGCCAGGTCAGTCCACACACATACAGTATACTAGGGGTCACCAACAAGAGCCAGGTCAGTCCACACACATACAGTGTACTGTATATAAGTATATCATAACAATACCGTACTCTAGTGAGAGGAGCTTAGTGGTTTTTGTTTGAAGCTACCTAGCTAAAGGTGAATTGCTGACATCCTGTGATCAGGATGCTTAGTAAAATGTGTAAATATCTGTAAACAACCGTAACACACACACACACACACACTCATGTGCATGCCTATACATGCATGTAATGCACACAATCTCCCACACAATGGAGAATGTTATTTCTCCTGGGTTGATGAACTGTGGTGGATTTGATGGGAGGTAAGATCACATATCGGGGTATGTGGGCGGGGATGTCAAGCATGCGCTGGTTGTTTGGTTCCACAGGCTGTGGTATCTGACTGTCAGGACCCGTGGCGTACCATCATGTCTCCGTGTGCAGATAAACAATGTGGGCGTCCAGGGCCGGGTAGAGATAAAAGAAACGTCTGTCACGCCAGCCAAAGGATCTGTGTGTGTGTGTGTGTGTGTGTGTGTGTGTGTGTGTGTGTGTGTGTGTGTGTGTGTGTGTGTGTGTGTGTGTGTGTGTGTGTGTGTGTGTGTGTGTGTGTGTGTGTGTGTGTGTGTGTGTGTGTGTGTGTGTGTACGTGCATGTGTGTGCTGGGTTACACTTTGGGACCTCATCAAAGACACTCCTAATGCCTACCCTCCTGAGTCCTCCACATCTGTTTCTGTTAGAGGGACAGAGCATGCGGGATGTGGTGGCACATGAAGGAGAGGGAGCCACTGGAGATAGCCATCTAGGAGATTGAGCCATTGGAGATAGCCATCTAGGAGAGGGAGCCATTGGAGATAGCCATCTAGGAGAGGGAGCCACTGGAGATAGCCATCTAGGAGATTGAGCCACTGGAGATAGCCATCTAGGAGAGGGAGCCATTGGAGATAGCCATCTAGGAGAGGGAGCCACTGGAGATAGCCATCTAGGAGAGGGAGCCACTGGAGATAGCCATCTAGGAGAGGGAGCCACTGGAGATAGCCATCTAGGAGATTGAGCCATTGGAGATAGCCATCTAGGAGAGGGAGCCACTGGAGATAGCCATCTAGGAGAGGGAGCCATTGGAGATAGCCATCTAGGAGAGGGAGCCACTGGAGATAGCCATCTAGGAGAGGGAGCCATTGGAGATAGCCATCTAGGAGAGGGAGCCACTGGAGATAGCCATCTAGGAGAGGGAGCCACTGGAGATAGCCATCTAGGATAGGGAGCCACTGGAGATAGCCATCTAGGAGAGTACAGAGCCACATGGAGATAGCCATCTGGAGGGTTGCCACTGAGAGATCACCATCTAGGAGAGGGTTGTAGCCAGGAGAGATCACATGATCTAAGGAGGGGAGGGTTTGAGATAGCCATCTAGGCTGGAGAGGGAGCCACTGGAGATAGCCATGAGAGGGAGCCTGAGGGTTGGAGATAGCCATCTGATCACGGCTGAGTCTGAGGTTGTACAGAGAGCCATCACATGATTAGGTCTGAGGGTTGTACAGAGACATCACATGATTAAGGCTGGACTGAGGGTTGTACAGAGAGATCACATGATTAAGGCTGGACTGAGGGTTGTACAGAGAGATCACATGATTAAGGCTGGACTGAGGGTTGTACAGAGAGATCACATGATCACGGCTGGTCTGAGGGTTGTACAGAGAGATCACATGATCACGGCTGGTCTGAGGGTTGTACAGAGAGATCACATGATTACGGCTGGTCTGAGGGTTGTACAGAGAGATCACATGATCACGGCTGGTCTGAGGGTTGTACAGAGAGATCACATGATTAAGGCTGGTCTGAGGGTTGTACAGAGAGATCACATGATTAAGGCTGGTCTGAGGGTTGTACAGAGAGATCACATGATTAAGGCTGGTCTGAGGGTTGTACAGAGAGATCACATGATTAAGGCTGGTCTGAGGGTTGTACAGAGAGATCACATGATTAAGGCTGGTCTGAGGGTTGTACAGAGAGATCACATGATCACAGCTGGTCTGAGGGTTGTACAGAGAGATCACATGATTAAGGCTGGTCTGAGGGTTGTACAGAGAGATCACATGATTAAGGCTGGTCTGAGGGTTGTACAGAGAGATCACATGATTAAGGCTGATCTGAGGGTTGTACATAGAGATCACATGATCACAGCCGGTCTGAGGGTTGTACAGAGAGATCACATGATTAAGGCTGGACTGAGGGTTGTACAGAGAGATCACATGATTAAGGCTGGACTGAGGGTTGTACAGAGAGATCACATGATCATGGCTGGTCTGAGGGTTATACAGAGAGATCACATGATCACGGCTGGTCTGAGGGTTGTACAGAGAGATCACATGATTAAGGCTGGACTGAGGGTTGTACAGAGAGATCACATGATTAAGGCTGGTCTGAGGGTTGTACAGAGAGATCACATGATTAAGGCTGGTCTGAGGGTTGTACAGAGAGATCACATGATTAAGGCTGGTCTGAGGGTTGTACAGAGAGATCACATGATTAAGGCTGGTCTGAGGGTTGTACAGAGAGATCACATGATTAAGGCTGGTCTGAGGGTTGTACAGAGAGATCACATGATTAAGGCTGGACTGAGGGTTGTACAGAGAGATCACATGATTAAGGCTGGACTGAGGGTTGTACAGAGAGATCACATGATCACGGCTGGTCTGAGGGTTGTACAGAGAGATCACATGATCACAGCTGGTCTGAGGGTTGTACAGAGAGATCACATGATTAAGGCTGGACTGAGGGTTGTACAGAGAGATCACATGATTAAGGCTGGTCTGAGGGTTGTACAGAGAGATCACATGATTAAGGCTGGACTGAGGGTTGTACAGAGAGATCACATGATTAAGGCTGGACTGAGGGTTGTACAGAGAGATCACATGATTAAGGCTGGACTGAGGGTTGTACAGAGAGATCACATGATTAAGGCGTGAGGATTCTTGAGGAAGACATAAATAGACTGCTGTTGTTCTGGGTGGTTTTTAGATTAGACAATCTAAGAAGTGGATTATAGAATAGAAAAAACTAGGTTGTGTGTGTATGTTTTTTTCATACATGTTAGTGTGGTGTGTGTAAACACGTGTGAGATACAGGCTTGTGTGTCTCTGTGTGTGCGCCACTGCTGGTCAGGAGGTAGGGTCTCCTACAGGCCTGGCTCTGTGAGGGGTCATGGCTCAGTGACCCCATCTGGCCATGGCCTTCTCTGGAGAGACGGCTGGAGGGAGGGAGAGAAGGAGCCCTGATCAGGTAATGAACACTGGGTGCTGGAGGAGGCTGTGTACAAACAACAGCTGGTGTCAGTGCCTGGGCCAGTCTAGCAGAGATAATCACATCTCTCTCTCTCAGCACCACATCACTTTCATCTGGAACTTGTCTTTTGCTCGTCTTCCCCCAACCTGTTCTTTCATGTCTCTACCCCTCTCCATCCCCTTGTCCTGTCTCTCTTTCTCCATTCCCTCTCTCACTCTAGTGCTGTATGTTAAATGACCCGTCATCCCTCCCTCTCTGTCAGGGCTGGCTGTGTGAGCTGCTGCGTTGGAAGGAGAACCCCAGCCCAGACAACCGGACTCTGTGGGAGAACTTGTGTACCATTAGAAGGTTCCTGACCCTGTCCCAGGCTGAGAGGGACATGGTGTATGAAGAGGAGTCCAAGCACCACTACAGTGAGAGGCTTCACACTGTCCTCCACATGTCTCCAGAAACCCAGGTGAGAGACTCCACTGTCCTCCACATGTCTCCAGAAACCCAGGTGAGAGACTCCACTGTCCTCCACATGTCTCCAGAAACCCAGGTGAGAGACTCCACTGTCCTCCACATGTCTCCAGAAACCCAGGTGAGAGACTCCACTGTCCTCCACATGTCTCCAGAACCACAGGTGAGAGACTCCACTGTCCTCCACATGTCTCCAGAAACCCAGGTGAGAGACTCCACTGTCCTCCACATGTCTCCAGAAACCCAGGTGAGAGACTCCACTGTCCTCCACATGTCTCCAGAAACCCAGGTGAGAGACTCCACTGTCCTCCACATGTCTCCAGAAACCCAGGTGAGAGACTCCACTGTCCTCCACATGTCTCCAGAAACCCAGGTGAGAGACTCCACTGTCCTCCACATGTCTCCAGAAACCCAGGTGAGAGACTCCACTGTCCTCCACATGTCTCCAGAAACCCAGGTGAGAGACTCCACTGTCCTCCACATGTCTCCAGAAACCCAGGTGAGAGACTCCACTGTCCTCCACATGTCTCCAGAACCACAGGTGAGAGACCCACAGGGTGAGAGACTCCACTGTCCTCCACATGTCTCCAGAAACCCAGGTGAGAGACTCCACTGTCCTCCACATGTCTCCAGAAACCCAGGTGAGAGACTCCACTGTCCTCCACATGTCTCCAGAAACCCAGGTGAGAGACTCCACTGTCCTCCACATGTCTCCAGAACCACAGGTGAGAGACTCCACTGTCCTCCACATGTCTCCAGAACCGCAGGTGAGAGACTCCACTGTCCTCCACATGTCTCCAGAACCGCAGGTGAGAGGCCCGAGGGGAGAGGGGTCATCCCTGGCAAATACCTCACTGGTATACGGCTTGGACCCCCCCACAAATTACATATTGGACACAATTGCAGCAGAAACTACAAACATAGAGTGTTCCCACAAAAAGCAAAGACTCTTTGCCTCAGTCCCTCAAAACAATTGTAGACAGATGTGAGGGACTTACAGTTGACCAGAAGTAGAAGTGTATGTTGTGTGCTGTTCAGTTTAACCATAAGCTTGTTGTATGTTAGAAGGACACTTGTCTGAAAGGGCCTGAACCAGTCCATCTTTCTATTCTCTCTCTCTTTCTTCTTTGAATAAATAAGCATCTTGGGAAGGATGTTGTGGTCACACCATGAACACATTCCTTCACTGCTCTCCTAGAATGTCTGGGACCAAAGCAGGGACATAAATCTGCTAAAAATACCAGCCTCATCTTCACTGATGGCGCCTAGCGAGGAGAGAGAGGGGGGGAAGCAGGAAAGGAGAAGGAGAGAGGGGGTGGATGGTAGGAGAAGTGGTAATGTTACCCGTAAGGTGAGAGAGAGAGAGAGAGAGAGAGAGAGAGAGAGAGAGAGAGAGAGAGAGAGAGAGAGAGAGAGAGAGAGAGAGAGAGAGAGAGAGAGAGAGAGAGAGAGAGAGAGAGAGAGAGAGAGAGAGAGAGAGAGAGAGAGAGAGAGAGAGAGAGAGAGAGAGAGAGAGAGAGAGAGAGACACAGACACAGACACAGACACAGACACAGACACAGACACAGACACAGACACAGACAGACACAGACAGACAGAGACAGAGACAGAGACAGAGACAGAGACAGAGACAGACAGACACAGACAGAGACAGAGACAGAGACACAGACACAGACAGACAGACGATGAATGGATAAGAGAGAGAATGGTGATGTTGATCTCTCTGTAGGCACCATAAAGATCCTATAAAATGGTAGATATCATTCTGTGGTAAACACTGGCAGCTCCAGGCAGACTGGGTGGTCCTATAGATGTGTCTATCTCAGCATTACATGGGGCTGCTTGCTGCTGCTGCTGTCATTCTGGATGCTTTGCTCTTATCCCCATGGGTCTCCCTCCCTCTGACCCAGACCCCCACCATGTCTGTACTGTACCCTTCCACACACCCCCGGGCTCCACCACACACCACACATGTGTCCCAGCTGTGCCACACACACACACACACACACACACACACACACACACACACACACACACACACACACACACACACACACACACACACACACACACACACACACACACACACACACACACACACACACACACACACACACACACTATTTAAGAACACACACTCTCACTCACAAACATACTGACAATAGATGACTCATAACAGCCCTCTCTGGTGTAGAGTGGAGGTGAAGTCATGCAGAAAGCTGACTTCTAATCATGACATATTCATTAGTATGTTAGCAGGGTCTCAGAGGGCCTGTACCCCAATGAGGATCCTCTCTAACCAGGACAGCTACATTATTCAGGGTCTGTCTGTACCCCAATGAGGATCCTCTCTAACCAGGACAGCTACATTATTCAGGGTCTGTCTGTACCCCGATGAGGACCCTCTCTAACCAGGACAGCTACATTATTCAGGGTCTGTACCCCAATGAGGACCCTCTCTAACCAGGACAGCTACATTATTCAGGGTCTGTACCCCAATGAGGACCCTCTCTAACCAGGACAGCTACATTATTCAGGGTCTGTCTGTACCCCGATGAGGACCCTCTCTAACCAGGACAGCTACATTATTCAGGGTCTGTCTGTACCCTAATGAGGACCCTCTCTAACCAGGACAGCTACATTATTCAGGGTCTGTCTGTACCCCAATGAGGACCCTCTCTAACCAGGACAGCTACATTATTCAGGGTCTGTCTGTACCCCAATGAGGACCCTCTCTAACCAGGACAGCTACATTATTCAGGGTCTGTCTGTACCCCAATGAGGACCCTCTCTAACCAGGACAGCTACATTATTCAGGGTCTGTCTGTACCCCAATGAGGACCCTCTCTAACCAGGACAGCTACATTATTCAGGGTCTGTACCCCAATGAGGACCCTCTCTAACCAGGACAGCTACATTATTCAGGGTCTGTCTGTACCCTAATGAGGACCCTCTCTAACCAGGACAGCTACATTATTCAGGGTCTGTCTGTACCCCAATGAGGACCCTCTCTAACCAGGACAGCTACGTTATTCAGGGTCTGTCTGTACCCTGATGGGGACCCTCTCTAACCAGGACAGCTACATTATTCAGGGTCTCTATCATTCTTTCATCCTCTCCTCACAGATGATTTACTTTTCTTGATGAGACTCATTTCCTCCAGAGTGTTGCATCCATAATGTGACAACAGAGAAACAAAGAACCAGAGATATTTTAATGATGTTGTGTGCTCTATTGTTGGGTTGGATTTAGAGTTATGATATTTTAGTGATGTTGTGTGCTCTATTGTTGGGTTGGATTTAGAGTTATGATATTTTAGTGATGTTGTGTGCTCTATTGTTGGGTTGGATTTAGAGTTATGATATTTTAGTGATGTTGTGTGTTCTGTTGTTGGGTTGGATTTAGAGTTATGATATTTTAGTGATGTTGTGTGCTCTATTGTTGGGTTGGATTTAGAGTTATGATATTTTAGTGATGTTGTGTGTTCTGTTGTTGGGTTGGATTTAGAGTTATGATATTTTAGTGATGTTGTGTGTTCTGATGTTGGGTTGGATTTAGAGTTATGATATTTTAGTGATGTTGTGTGTTCTAATGTTGGGTTGGATTTAGAGTTATGATATTTTAGTGATGTTGTTTGGGTTGGATTTAGAGTTATGATATTTTAGTGATGTTGTGTGTTCTGATGTTTGGGTTGGATTTAGAGTTATGATATTTTAGTGATGTTGTTTGGGTTGGATTTAGAGTTATGATATTTTAGTGATGTTGTGTGTTCTGATGTTGGGTTGGATTTAGAGTTATGATATTTTAGTGATGTTGTGTGTTCTGTTGTTGGGTTGGATTTAGAGTTATGATATTTTAGTGATGTTGTGTGTTCTGTTGTTGGGTTGGATTTAGAGTTATGATATTTTAGTGATATTGTGTGTTCTGTTGTTGGGTTGGATTTAGAGTTATGATATTTTAGTGATATTGTGTGTTCTGTTGTTGGGTTGGATTTAGAGTTATGATATTTTAGTGATATTGTGTGTTCTGTTGTTGGGTTGGATTTAGAGTTATGATATTTCCTAGTGATATTGTGTGTTCTGTTTTGGGTTGGATTTAGAGTCATCCACTTCCTGTCAGGATTGTCTCCTTTAAGACATTTTAGTCATCCACTTCCTGTCAGGTTTGTCTCCTTTAAGACATTTTAGTCATCCACTTCCTGTCAGGTTTGTCTCCTTTAAGACATTTTAGTCATCCACTTCCTGTCAGGTTTGTCTCCTTTAAGACATTTTAGTCATCCACTTCCTGTCAGGTTTTCTCCTTTAAGACATTTTAGTCATCCACTTCCTGTCAGGTTTGTCTCCTTTAAGACATTTTAGTCATCCACTTCCTGTCAGGTTTGTCTCCTTTAAGACATTTTAGTCATCCACTTCCAGTCAGTCTCCTTTAAAGGGGCAATCTGCAGTTGCTTGACTTTTAAATCAATGATATTTACTCATTGATTCTTGAAGAATATAATTTAGAAATGCCTCATGAGCTCAGTTCAACTGTTGTACCCCGTCAGAACCCAGAATATAAGCTTATTTCACTCCAATGTTTTTAAGCAATGTAAATGTAAACCAACATTGTATCTCCTCAAAACATGGTTAAAACTATCATGTTGATATCATGGATGGTCAGTCCTTGCATCCATAGCTCTCTCTCTCTCTATGAATTTGAGAGTGGTAACATTTCAACAGCCTCGTCCCTCAACTTGTTACGGAAACTTCAGATTGCCCCTTTATGACATCAGAAATAGACAAGGAGGCATAAAACAACGAGCCCACACATTTCCTGAAGACCAAAAGGCCTTCTCTCACCAACCCACCAAAGAGCATTTAGAAATACTCCATGGTCTGGCCTAACCTCAATATTATTTGAAACATACCATGTTATTATTGAAGGGGGAAAAATAATTACTATTATCTTTATTTAGGTCCTTTAATTTTCCCGGACCACAGATTTATGGGCGCAGCATTCCAGTATTTGGGCGTTTAGGCACCCCGCCCTTCTAATAGCCCCAGGAGAGGGGAATGTGATGGGCCTGGGACCTCTCTGTCTGGTCAATGGGATCTCAGCTCCAGTACCACACGTTCCAACTAACCCCCTAGGATGTTAATGGGCTGCCACTAAGAGGGGGGAGTCTATCCTATTCCTCAGGGAAACACTCTCTGCTGCTGTTGTTGTTTATGAGCTTCTAGGGAACTCTCTGGTCTATGGGATCTCTGTTATAGTACAACTAACCCCCTAGAAAGTAAATGAAATGACTTACCACTAAGGGGGAAGTGTATCCTATGTTTAGGTGAACTTCTTCTACTGTCTCTGTTGTTGTTGTTGAGTTTTTCAGTTTATTATATGAATGTGCATATTGTATTGTCAGACTTAGTTAGAGAATGAACTGATTATTACTTAGACTATAGACTGATTATTACTTAGACTATAGACTGATTATTACTTAGACTATAGACTGATTATTACTTAGAGTATAGACTGATTATTACTTAGACTATAGACTGATTATTACTTAGACTATAGACTGATTATTACTTAGACTATAGACTGATTATTACTTAGAGTATAGACTGATTATTACTTAGACTATAGACTGATTATTACTTAGACTATAGACTGATTATTACTTAGACTATAGACTGATTATTACTTAGACTATAGACTGATTATTACTTAGACTATAGACTGATTATTACTTAGACTATAGACTGATTATTACTTAGACTATAGACTGATAGACTATAGACTTATTACTTATAGACTATAGACTGATTATTACTTAGACTATAGTATAGACTGATTATTACTTAGACTATAGACTGATTATTACTTA
Source organism: Oncorhynchus keta (assembly GCF_023373465.1). Classification (NCBI taxonomy): domain Eukaryota; kingdom Metazoa; phylum Chordata; class Actinopteri; order Salmoniformes; family Salmonidae; genus Oncorhynchus; species Oncorhynchus keta. The sequence continues at coordinate 42,477 of NW_026279434.1, read as the reverse complement.
GAGTATAGACTGATTATTACTTAGACTATAGACTGATTATTACTTAGACTATAGACTGATTATTACTTAGACTATTACTTAGACTATAGACTGATTATTACTTAGACTATAGACTGATTATTACTTAGAGTATAGACTGATTATTACTTAGACTATAGACTGATTATTACTTAGACTATAGACTGATTATTACTTAGACTATAGACTGATTATTACTTAGACTATAGACTGATTATTACTTAGAGTATAGACTGATTATTACTTAGACTATAGACTGATTATTACTTAGACTATAGACTGATTATTACTTAGACTATAGACTGATTATTACTTAGACTATAGACTGATTATTACTTAGAGTATAGACTGATTATTACTTAGACTATAGACTGATTATTACTTAGACTATAGACTGATTATTACTTAGACTATAGACTGATTATTACTTAGACTATAGACTGATTATTACTTAGACTATAGACTGATTATTACTTAGACTATAGACTGATTATTACTTAGACTATAGACTGATTATTACTTAGACTATAGACTGATTATTACTTAGAGAATAGACTGATTATTACTTAGAGTATAGACTGATTATTACTTAGAGAATAGACTGATTATTACTTAGAGAATAGACTGATTATTACTTAGAGAATAGACTGATTATTACTTAGACTATAGACTGATTATTACTTAGAGTATAGACTGATTATTACTTAGACTATAGACTGACTATTACTTAGAGTATAGACTGATTATTACTTAGACTATAGACTGATTATTACTTAGACTATAGACTGATTATTACTTAGAGTATAGACTGATTATTACTTAGACTATAGACTGATTATTACTTAGAGAATAGACTGATTATTACTTAGACTATAGACTGATTATTACTTAGAGTATAGACTGATTATTACTTAGACTATAGACTGATTATTACTTAGACTATAGACTGATTATTACTCAGAGTATAGACTGATTATTACTCAGAGAATAGACTGATTATTACTCAGAGAATAGACTGATTATTACTTAGAAAATAGATTGATTATTACTTAGAGTCTGTGGACTGATTTCCTATGTTGACAGTCTGCTCTGATGGGATTCAACATGACACCTCTTTTTCTCCACAGGCACTGCACAGGCATCCCTTACCTCCAAGGAAGGCCCCATCCCCATCTCCCATGCGGGACCCATCCCCTCTCCCCACTCCCACGCCTGGCCCCAGGGGCCACAACTCGGATGGGACTCGAGGCAAGGACAACGGCAGCGTGAGTGGCAGCTCTAGTGGCGGGTCCAGAAAGCTGCGGTCGCGGACCCGGATCTCCCTGGAGGCTCTGGCCATCCTGCAGAGCTTCATCTGTGACGTGGGCCTCTACCCTGACCAGGAGGCTATCCACACCCTGTCGGCCCAGCTGGACCTTCCTAAGCACACCCTGGTCAAGTTCTTCCAGAACCAGCGCTACCACATCAAGCACCACAACAGCACCACCCAGATGAGCAATGCAGGGGAGGGGGACGCGGGGGAGGAGAGGGACGGCGAGGGGGTGGAAGGGACTGAGTACCGCGACGGGGAGCTGCTCTCTGAGTCGGAGGGATCAGACGGCGTCGAGTCCAGTGAGGACGGGCGGGGGGGTTCCGAGGAGACTGACAGAACGGAGGGAAGAGGAGGAGGAGAAAGAGGAGTAGGAGGAATGGAGGGAGAGGAGGTGAAGGACAATGGCAAAGCCTCAGGCCCCCGGACCACCTCCTTACCCCCCTATACGTCCCCAAAGAGTCCCAATGACTCTGGAGAGCACCATAGATAACCCCCTCGGGCCATGGAGGAGGGAACGACAGACAGACAAGCCCAGGACAGAGGGATGGGGAGATGACGACACAGATAGAACAGAGGGGAGAACGTATGGACGGATGAGGAAAGGATGAGGAAAGAACGTGTCTGGTACTGAAGACCATGAGGATGGTTTTAAGTAGAGGAGAGTCCTACCACACCACAGTGGATGTGGGTACAGGTCAGGACCTATGGAGGTAGACAGGCAGAGATGGTGAAAAGACAACAGAGTACCTCAGAATGAGAGAAGAGATGCACTCTGGGTAATGGAGTCATAGACAATTACAGGCTGCTGTAAGAACATGATTCATTGTTTAGAAAATGAAAATGTTTTCATTTATTAAATGGGCATATCCACAAGGATGATTAAAACCAAGGCCCCAGTTCTGAGTTTCATCACAGAGTCTGTCGTCGTATTCTTAGAGCAGCGCCCTGAGATACTGTACAGGACGGGAACAGTTTGTTCTGATTGGTTATCCTATGAACGTTCCCATAATGTCTGGGAAATCCTTGCATTGGCTGTGTGTAATGCATTCACTCTCCCTTAACGTCAACAAATCTTTCCCATTTCACCAACCTAGCAGCACTTAAATCAAAACCATATTTAATGTTATTGTAATAATCTTAACTTTATTGTCCTCATTATGGCTGTTATTCATATTTTCTATTTGATATCGGTGAAGATGTGTGTGAGATACATTCACAAAGTGTCTCATAGTAGGAGTGCTGATCTCGGATCAGTTTATCATTTTACATTATAATGAATAAGATTACATGGACAGGGGGGACCTGATCCTAGATCAGCACTCTGAGACGTTGTATGAATACGGGCCATCGTGAAGTTGTTACTGAACTGAGTGTACATCTCCAGATGTACTGTATGTTGATCAGTGATCTGTTTACCGTTTCCAAAACAAACAGTGACCAATAAATTAACTTCTGAAAACAATTGTTGCCAGGTGAAACCTAATGTTGAATCTCCTTTTTTAAACTGGCTACAATCAGCATCTGAATGGTTAATGAGTAAGTGAGGGCTAGATTCATGATATTACCCTCTTTGAGATGAGGAATGACAAACTGAAATGACATTCTCACATATTAGATGGAAATGAGTTGCAATCTGAACATAATAAATATAATATTGACTTATCTGTGTTGGTAATTTAAGTTGGCCTTGTTTCCAGTTATTTGACTGAAATGGTATTGTTTTATAACTAAGTAGGCTACAAGCTGTTCTATTTCAGCTGTTTGTTAAGGTTACCCAAACACAGCAAATGTTGAATATTTGTCTGGTCTTCTTTGTACATGAAAAGACCAACATTTTTATACTAAGAACTTGGAAATCAATCAATCTGCCATCATTAACGCAATGGAAAAATCTAATGATTTATTATTGAAATATTGAAATAGCATGGACAACTGATAAAAACAAAGCCAAGTGGCAAACCATAGGGATGGGGGTGTGGTCAGGGATGGGGGTGTGGTCTGGGATGGGGGTGTGGTCAGGTATGGGGGTGGGGTGGGGGTGTGGTTAGGGATGGGGGTGTGGTCAGCGATGGGGGCGTGGTCAATGATGGGGTGTGGTCAGGGATGAGGGTGTGGTCAGGGATGGGGGGTGTGGTCTGGGATGGGGTGTGGTCAAGGATGGAGTGTGGTCAGGGATGAGGGTGTGGTCAGGGATGGGGGTGTGGTCAGGGATGAGGGTGTGGTCAGGGATGAGGGTGTTGTCAGGGATGAGGGTGTGGTCAGGGATGAGGGTGTGGTCAGGGATGAGGGTGTGGTCAGGGATGAGGGTGTGGTCAGGGATGAGGGTGTGGTCAGGGATGAGGGTGTGGTCAGGGATGAGGGTGTGGTCAGGGATGAGGGTGTGGTCAGGGATGAGGGTGTGAGCAGTGGTGGAAAAAAGGGATTTTAGTTCTGGGATTTGTCCCCGGGAAAGATCTAGCAGTGGACATAAGGAGAGACCAGACAAAACTAGCCAATTATAGAATATTGTATTAACAGCTGAGCTGACTGCAGACTGGGCATTCAACTTGCAGTTGTTGATATTGTTTCCACGGTAACATGTCTTTACACGTGGCAAAACTTGCAAGCTACTTTTGTAGCAAGGTGTTGTAGAATAAGAGTCTCATGAAATACATTTCAGACACTGGTACTTCTTGCTACAGTATCTTGGCATAACTGTGATTTGACAGAGAAATATCAGCTAGCTAGAAAGGCTACCCAGATGTAGCTATCCCCAAGCTACGCTAGCTAGAAAGGCTACCCAGCTGTAGCTATCCCCAAGCTACGCTAGCTAGAAAGGCTACCCAGCTGTAGCTATCCCCAAGCTACACTAGCTAGCTATTTCAATTGGATTAAGAACCAGGTAAACTAAGGCCATTTGTTTGATCCAATTTATTAGCAATCCCCATTCGCTGTTGTCAAGGCAGCAGCTACTGTTCCTGGTGTCCAAACACATTAAGGTACTTACATCAAATCAAATCACATGTTATTGCTCACATACACATGGTTAGCAGATGGTAATGCGAGTGTAGCGAAATGCTTGTGCTTCTAGTTCCGACAGTGCAGTAATATCTAACAAGTAATATAACAATTCCCCAACAACTACCTAATACACACAAATCTAAAGGAATGAATGAGAATATGTACATATAAGTATATGGTTGAGCGATGGCCGAGCGGCATAGGCAAGATGCAATAGATGGTATAAAATACAGTATATACATGTGAGATGAGTAATGTAGGGTATGTAAACATTATTAAAGTGACATTACTTAAAGTGGCATTGTTTAAAGTGACTAGTGATCCATTTATTAAAGTGGCCAGTGATTGGGTCTCAATGTAGGCAGCAGCCTCTCTGAGTTAGTGATGGCTGTTTAGCAGTCTGATGGCTTTAAAGATAGAAGCTGTTTTTCCGTCTCTCGGTCCCAGCTTTGATGCACCTGTACTGACCTATCTTGGTCAGGTTGCAGTTGTAAATGAGAACTTGTTCTCAACTGGCCTACCTGGTTAAACAAAGGTCAAATAAAATAAATAATAAATACAAATTGTGCAAGTAGTTTAAACACGCAGCGCAGTACATTCAGCATGTCAAAAGTACTTACCAATACAAGTAGTGATGAAGTCAATCTCTCCTCCAGTTTGAGCCATGAGAGATTGACATGCATATCATTAATGGCAGCTCCCCGTGTACTTTAAAGGGCCAGCCGTGCTGCCAATTGTAATTTTCCTCTTTGGGGCACTTGAGCACACGACTGAACAGTAGACCAGATGTGACAAAACTAGGGCCTGTAGGACCTGCCTTGTTGATAGTGTTGTTATGAAGGTAGAAACGAGTGCCTGTAGGACCTGCCTTGTTGATAGTGTTGTTAAGAAGGTAGAAACTAGTGCCTGTAGGACCTGCCTTGTTGATAGTGTTGTTAAGAAGGTAGAAACTAGTGCCTGTAGGACCTGCCTTGTTGATAGTGTTGTTATGAAGGTAGAAGCTATGGCCTGTAGGACCTGCCTTGTTGATAGTGTTGTTATGAAGGTAGAAACTATGGCCTGTAGGACCTGCCTTGTTGATAGTGTTGTTAAGAAGGTAGAAGCTATGGCCTGTAGGACCTGCCTTGTTGATAGTGTTGTTAAGAAGGTAGAAACTAGGGCCTGTAGGACCTGCCTTGTTGACAGTGTTGTTAAGAAGGTAGAAACTAGTGCCTGTAGGACCTGCCTTGTTGATAGTGTTGTTATGAAGGTAGAAACTAGTGCCTGTAGGACCTGCCTTGTTGATAGTGTTGTTATGAAGGTAGAAACTAGGGCCTGTAGGACCTGCCTTGTTGATAGTGTTTTTAAGAAGGTAGAAACTAGGGCCTGTAGGACCTGCCTTGTTGATAGTGTTTTTAAGAAGGTAGAAACTAGGGCCTGTAGGACCTGCCTTGTTGATAGTGTTTTTAAGAAGGTAGAAACTAGGGCCTGTAGGACCTGCCTTGTTGATAGTGTTGTTAAGAAGGTAGAAACTAGGGCCTGTAGGACCTGCCTTGTTGATAGTGTTTTTAAGAAGGTAGAAACTAGGGCCTGTAGGACCTGCCTTGTTGACAGTGTTGTTAAGAAGGTAGAAACTAGTGCCCGTAGGACCTGCCTTGTTGATAGTGTTGTTAAGAAGGTAGAAACGAGTGCCTGTAGGACCTGCCTTGTTGATAGTGTTGTTAAGAAGGTAGAAACGAGTGCCTGTAGGACCTGCCTTGTTGATAGTGTTGTTAAGAAGGTAGAAACTAGTGCCTGTAGGACCTGCCTTGTTGATAGTGTTGTTAAGAAGGTAGAAACTAGTGCCTGTAGGACCTGCCTTGTTGATAGTGTTGTTATGAAGGTAGAAGCTATGGCCTGTAGGACCTGCCTTGTTGATAGTGTTGTTATGAAGGTAGAAACTATGGCCTGTAGGACCTGCCTTGTTGATAGTGTTGTTAAGAAGGTAGAAGCTATGGCCTGTAGGACCTGCCTTGTTGACAGTGTTGTTAAGAAGGTAGAAACTAGTGCCCGTAGGACCTGCCTTGTTGATAGTGTTGTTATGAAGGTAGAAACTAGGGCCTGTAGGACCTGCCTTGTTGACAGTGTTGTTAAGAAGGTAGAAACTAGGGCCTGTAGGACCTGCCTTGTTGATAGTGATGTTATGAAGGTAGAAACTAGTGCCTGTAGGACCTGCCTTGTTGATAGTGTTGTTAAGAAGGTAGAAGCTATGGCCTGTAGGACCTGCCTTGTTGACAGTGTTGTTAAGAAGGTAGAAACTAGTGCCCGTAGGACCTGCCTTGTTGATAGTGTTGTTATGAAGGTAGAAACTAGTGCCTGTAGGACCTGCCTCGTTGATAGTGTTGTTATGAAGGTAGAAACTAGGGCCTGTAGGACCTGCCTTGTTGATAGTGTTGTTATGAAGGTAGAAACTAGGGCCTGTAGGACCTGCCTTGTTGATAGTGTTTTTAAGAAGGTAGAAACTAGGGCCTGTAGGACCTGCCTTGTTGATAGTGTTTTTAAGAAGGTAGAAACTAGGGCCTGTAGGACCTGCCTTGTTGATAGTGTTTTTAAGAATGTAGAAACTAGGGCCTGTAGGACCTGCCTTGTTGATAGTGTTGTTAAGAAGGTAGAAACTAGGGCCTGTAGGACCTGCCTTGTTGATAGTGTTTTTAAGAAGGTAGAAACTAGGGCCTGTAGGACCTGCCTTGTTGATAGTGTTGTTAAGAAGGTAGAAACTAGGGCCTGTAGGACCTGCCTTGTTGATAGTGTTGTTAAGAAGGTAGAAACTAGGGCCTGTAGGACCTGCCTTGTTGATAGTGATGTTAAGAAGGTAGAAACTAGTGCCTGTAGGACCTGCCAAGGAGTATCAGTACCAAGTCAATGATAACTTGACTATATACAAGGAGTATCAGTACCAAGTCAATGATAACTTGACTATATACAAGGACTATCAGTACTGAGTCAATGATAACTTGACTATATACAAGGAGTATCAGTACCAAGTCAATGATAACTTGACTATATACAAGGAGTATCAGTACCAAGTCAATGATAACTTGACTATATACAAGGACTATCAGTACTGAGTCAATGATAACTTGACAATATACAAGGAGTATCAGTACTGAGTCAATGATAACATGTGGACTACAGGAAAAGAAGGACCGAGCATGCCCCCATTCTCATCGACGGGGCTGCAGTGGAGCAGGTTGAGAGCTTCAAGTTCCTTGGCGCCCACATCACCATCAAACTAGAATGGTCCAAACACACCAAGACAGTCATGAAGAGGACACATCACCAACAAACTAACATGGTCCAAACACACCAAGACAGTCATGAAGAGGACACATCACCAACAAACTAGAATGGTCCAAACACACCAAGACAGTCATGAAGAGGACATCACCAACAAACTAACATGGTCCAAACACACCAAGACAGTCATGAAGAGGACACATCACCAACAAACTAGAATGGTCCAAACACACCAAGACAGTCATGAAGAGGACACATCACCAACAAACTAACATGGTCCAAACACACCAAGACAGTCATGAAGAGGACACATCACCAACAAACTAGAATGGTCCAAACACACCAAGACAGTCATGAAGAGGACATCACCAACAAACTAGAATGGTCCAAACACACCAAGACAGTCATGAAGAGGACACATCACCAACAAACTAGAATGGTCCAAACACACCAAGACAGTCATGAAGAGGACACATCACCAACAAACTAGAATGGTCCAAACACACCAAGACAGTCATGAAGAGGACATCACCAACAAACTAGAATGGTCCAAACACACCAAGACAGTCATGAAGAGGACACATCACCAACAAACTAGAATGGTCCAAACACACCAAGACAGTCATGAAGAGGACACATCACCAACAAACTAACATGGTCCAAACACACCAAGACAGTCATGAAGAGGACACATCACCAACAAACTAGAATGGTCCAAACACACCAAGACAGTCATGAAGAGGACACATCACCAACAAACTAGAATGGTCCAAACACACCAAGACAGTCGTGAAGAGGACACATCACCAACAAACTAGAATGGTCCAAACACACCAAGACAGTCACATCACCAACAAACTAACATGGTCCAAACACACCAAGACAGTCATGAAGAGGACACATCACCAACAAACTAGAATGGTCCAAACACACCAAGACAGTCATGAAGAGGACACATCACCAACAAACTAGAATGGTCCAATCACACCAAGACAGTCATGAAGAGGACATCACCAACAAACTAGAATGGTCCAAACACACCAAGACAGTCGTGAAGAGGACATCACCAACAAACTAACATGGTCCAAACACACCAAGACAGTCATGAAGAGGACATCACCAACAAACTAGAATGGTCCAATCACACCAAGACAGTCATGAAGAGGACATCACCAACAAACTAACATGGTCCAAACACACCAAGACAGTCATGAAGAGGACACATCACCAACAAACTATCATGGTCCAAACACACCAAGACAGTCATGAAGAGGACATCACCAACAAACTAGAATGGTCCAAACACACCAAGACAGTCGTGAAGAGGACACATCACCAACAAACTAGAATGGTCCAAACACACCAAGACAGTCATGAAGAGGACATCACCAACAAACTAACATGGTCCAAACACACCAAGACAGTCATGAAGAGGACACATCACCAACAAACTATCATGGTCCAAACACACCAAGACAGTCATGAAGAGGACACATCACCAACAAACTATCATGGTCCAAACACACCAAGACAGTCATGAAGAGGACATCACCAACAAACTAGAATGGTCCAAACACACCAAGACAGTCGTGAAGAGGACACATCACCAACAAACTAGAATGGTCCAAACACACCAAGACAGTCATGAAGAGGACACATCACCAACAAACTAGAATGGTCCAAACACACCAAGACAGTCATGAAGAGGACACATCACCAACAAACTAACATGGTCCAAACACACCAAGACAGTCATGAAGAGGACACATCACCAACAAACTAACATGGTCCAAACACACCAAGACAGTCATGAAGAGGACACATCACCAACAAACTAGAATGGTCCAAACACACCAAGACAGTCATGAAGAGGACACATCACCAACAAACTAGAATGGTCCAAACACACCAAGACAGTCATGAAGAGGACACATCACCAACAAACTAGAATGGTCCAAACACACCAAGACAGTCGTGAAGAGGACACATCACCAACAAACTAGAATGGTCCAATCACACCAAGACAGTCGTATAGAGGACACATCACCAACAAACTAACATGGTCCAAACACACCAAGACAGTCATGAAGAGGACACATCACCAACAAACTAGAATGGTCCAAACACACCAAGACAGTCATGAAGAGGACACATCACCAACAAACTAGAATGGTCCAAACACACCAAGACAGTCGTGAAGAGGACACATCACCAACAAACTAACATGGTCCAAACACACCAAGACAGTCGTGAAGAGGACACATCACCAACAAACTAACATGGTCCAAACACACCAAGACAGTCATGAAGAGGACATCACCAACAAACTAACATGGTCCAAACACACCAAGACAGTCATGAAGAGGACACATCACCAACAAACTAGAATGGTCCAAACACACCAAGACAGTCGTGAAGAGGACACATCACCAACAAACTAACATGGTCCAAACACACCAAGACAGTCCAAGAGGACACATCACCAACAAACTAACATGGTCCAAACACACCAAGACAGTTGTGAAGAGGACACATCACCAACAAACTAACATGGTCCAAACACACCAAGACAGTCCAAACCAACAAACTAGAATGGTCCAAACACACCAAGACAGTCATGAAGAGGACACATCACCAACAAACTAGAATGGTCCAAACACACCAAGACAGTCCAATCACCAACAAACTAGAATGGTCCAAACACACCAAGACAGTCGTGAAGAGGACACATCACCAACAAACTAACATGGTCCAAACACACCAAGACAGTCATGAAGAGGACACATCACCAACAAACTAACATGGTCCAAACACACCAAGACAGTCATGAAGAGGACACATCACCAACAAACTAACATGGTCCAAACACACCAAGACAGTCATGAAGAGGACACATCACCAACAAACTAACATGGTCCAAACACACCAAGACAGTCATGAAGAGGACACATCACCAACAAACTAGAATGGTCCAAACACACCAAGACAGTCGTGAAGAGGACAGGTCCAAACACACCAAGACAGTCATGAGGACACATCACCAACAAACTAACATGGTCCAAACACACCAAGACAGTCCACATCACAACAAACTAGAATGGTCCAAACACACCAAGACAGTCATGAAGAGGACACATCACCAACAAACTAACATGGTCCAATGACAGTCCAATCACCAACAAACTAAGAAACACACCAAGACAGTCATGAAGAGGACACATCACCAACAAACTAAATGGTCCAAACACACCAAGACAGTCATGAAGAGGACACATCACCAACAAACTAGAATGGTCCAAACACACCAAGACAGTCATGAAGAGGACACATCACCAACAAACTAGAATGGTCCAAACACACCAAGACAGTCGTGAAGAGGACACATCACCAACAAACTAACATGGTCCAAACACACCAAGACAGTCATGAAGAGGACACATCACCAACAAACTAGAATGGTCCAAACACACCAAGACAGTCATGAAGAGGACACATCACCAACAAACTAGAATGGTCCAAACACACCAAGACAGTCATGAAGAGGACACATCACCAACAAACTAGCATGGTCCAAACACACCAAGACAGTCATGAAGAGGACACATCACCAACAAACTAAATGGTCCAAACACACCAAGACAGTCCACATCACCAACAAACTAGAATGGTCCAAACACACCAAGACAGTCATGAAGAGGACACATCACCAACAAACTAACATGGTCCAAACACACCAAGACAGTCATGAAGAGGACACATCACCAACAAACTAACATGGTCCAAACACACCAAGACAGTCATGAAGAGGACACATCACCAACAAACTAACATGGTCCAAACACACCAAGACAGTCATGAAGAGGACACATCACCAACAAACTAACATGGTCCAAACACACCAAGACAGTCATGAAGAGGACACATCACCAACAAACTAAATGGTCCAAACACACCAAGACAGTCGTGAAGAGGACACATCACCAACAAACTAGAATGGTCCAAACACACCAAGACAGTCGTGAAGAGGACACATCACCAACAAACTAACATGGTCCAAACACACCAAGACAGTCATGAAGAGGACACATCACCAACAAACTAGAATGGTCCAAACACACCAAGACAGTCATGAAGAGGACACATCACCAACAAACTAGAATGGTCCAAACACACCAAGACAGTCGTGAAGAGGACACATCACCAACAAACTAACATGGTCCAAACACACCAAGACAGTCATGAAGAGGACACATCACCAACAAACTAACATGGTCCAAACACACCAAGACAGTCATGAAGAGGACACATCACCAACAAACTAACATGGTCCAAACACACCAAGACAGTCATGAAGAGGACACATCACCAACAAACTAGAATGGTCCAAACACACCAAGACAGTCGTGAAGAGGACACATCACCAACAAACTAACATGGTCCAAACACACCAAGACAGTTGTGAAGAGGACACATCACCAACAAACTAACATGGTCCAAACACACCAAGACAGTTGTGAAGAGGACACATCACCAACAAACTAACATGGTCCAAACACACCAAGACAGTCGTGAAGAGGACACATCACCAACAAACTAGAATGGTCCAAACACACCGAGACAGTCGTGAAGAGGACACATCACCAACAAACTAGAATGGTCCAAACACACCAAGACAGTCGTGAAGAGGACACATCACCAACAAACTAGAATGGTCCAAACACACCAAGACAGTCGTGAAGAGGACACATCACCAACAAACTAGAATGGTCCAATCACACCAAGACAGTCGTATAGAGGACACATCACCAACAAACTAACATGGTCCAAACACACCAAGACAGTCATGAAGAGGACACATCACCAACAAACTAGAATGGTCCAAACACACCAAGACAGTCATGAAGAGGACATCACCAACAAACTAGAATGGTCCAAACACACCAAGACAGTCGTGAAGAGGACACATCACCAACAAACTAACATGGTCCAAACACACCAAGACAGTCATGAAGAGGACATCACCAACAAACTAACATGGTCCAAACACACCAAGACAGTCATGAAGAGGACACATCACCAACAAACTAGACATGGTCCAAACACACCAAGACAGTCGTGAAGAGGACACATCACCAACAAACTAACATGGTCCAAACACACCAAGACAGTCATGAAGAGGACATCACCAACAAACTAACATGGTCCAAACACACCAAGACAGTCATGAAGAGGACACATCACCAACAAACTAGAATGGTCCAAACACACCAAGACAGTCGTGAAGAGGACACATCACCAACAAACTAACATGGTCCAAACACACCAAGACAGTTGTGAAGAGGACACATCACCAACAAACTAACATGGTCCAAACACACCAAGACAGTTGTGAAGAGGACACATCACCAACAAACTAACATGGTCCAAACACACCAAGACAGTTGTGAAGAGGACACATCACCAACAAACTAACATGGTCCAAACACACCAAGACAATCGTGAAGAGGACACATCACCAACAAACTAGAATGGTCCAAACACACCGAGACAGTCGTGAAGAGGACACATCACCAACAAACTAGAATGGTCCAAACACACCGAGACAGTCGTGAAGAGGACACATCACCAACAAACTAACATGGTCCAAACACACCAAGACAGTCATGAAGAGGACACATCACCAACAAACTAGAATGGTCCAAACACACCAAGACAGCTGTGAAGAGGACACATCACCAACAAACTAACATGGTCCAAACACACCAAGACAGTTGTGAAGAGGACACATCACCAACAAACTAGAATGGTCCAAACACACCAAGACAGTCATGAAGAGGACACATCACCAACAAACTAACATGGTCCAAACACACCAAGACAGTCGTGAAGAGGACACATCACCAACAAACTAGAATGGTCCAAACACACCAAGACAGTCGTGAAGAGGACACATCACCAACAAACTAACATGGTCCAAACACACCAAGACAGTCGTGAAGAGGACACATCACCAACAAACTAACATGGTCCAAACACACCAAGACAGTCATGAAGAGGACACATCACCAACAAACTAACATGGTCCAAACACACCAAGACAGTCATGAAGAGGACACATCACCAACAAACTAGAATGGTCCAAACACACCAAGACAGTCGTGAAGAGGACACATCAGTCCTTGACAATATTTAGGGCCTTCCTCTGAAATGTATAGAGGTCCTGGATGGCAGGGAACTCAACCCAGTACCCTCCTTAGCACCTTGCGGTCAGATGCCAAGCAGTTGCATACCAAGTGGCGATGCAGCCAGTCAAGATGTTCTCAATGGATCAGCTGTAGACATTTTTGAGGATCTGAGGACCCATGCAGAATCTTTCCAGTCTCCTGAGGGGGAAGAGGCGTTGTCACCTGGATCAACATAAGATTATTTTGTTTGTGTCATTTTAAATGAGTACAGTCTAACACCACTTAGCCTCTAGTTCAGTCTCTCTCTCTCTCTCTCTCTCTCTCTCTCTCTCTCTCTCTCTCTCTCTCTCTCTCTCTCTCTCTCTCTCTCTCTCTCTCTCTCTCTCTCTCTCTCTCTCTCTCTCTCTCTCTCTCTCTCTCTCTCTCTCTCTCTACAGTGGGGGATGCTCAGCAGGCTCATTAACTGCTGATTTATGTATGAGCTAACTTTCTGCAATTTACTGTCCTGCTCGCCTGCCAGGGCACCTGATAACAATTTGAAAGTATAGTATTTATTATACACCATGTGGATAAGCTCCACCCCAGTTATCCTCCCCCTCCCTCTTCCCTTCCCCCTCTCTCCTTCCCCTCCCTCTCCCCTCCCCCTCTCTCCTTCCCCTCCCTCTTCCCTTCCCCCTCTCTCCTTCCCCCTCCCTCTTCCCTTCCCCCTCTCTCCTTCCCACTCCCTCTTCCCTTCCCGGGACAGAGAGCAGCTTGCTGGATCTTCTGCTCCTAATTCTGCCCTGAGCCCCTTGGATCAACTAATTGAACTCATTATTCGCTCAATTGGCTGAGCATTAACCCCTTTAAATCCCCTCTCAGGCCCCCGCGCCCCTCTCAGTCCCCCGTGCCTCTCTCAGCCTTCCGTGCCCCTCTCAGTCCCCCGCGCCCCTCTCAGCCCCCCGCCCCAACTCAGCCCCCGAGGTCTGAGACTGGGATTGATTACAGAGATTATACAGAGGCTCAATCAGGAACAACACTGGAGAGGTGGGTCACAACCCAGTCTCCTGTTTGCTATTGGATTAGAGTTGGCCACAATGTTGACTGGCAAGCTAACAGGCCTATCGGAGAAGGGGAGAATAAGGCTGCGGGCATTGCACTGTCCCAATTCTCCACCCTTGTACTCTGAATGTTCTAAGTATTGGCAAGAAGGAGTTTCCACCATTGTTCCACTCACTGCTAAATCCATACAAGAAAGTGTTCAAGGCACTTTGGGAAAATGGTGGAGAATCTGGGGGATTTGTGCCCAGTCTGGTTTCCATCATCACAGGGGGGTAAGGGTTCCTCTGGTTCCTCAGGGGTGGGTTCCTCTGGTTCCTCAGGGATGGGGTGGGGGTTCCTCAGGGATGGGGTGGGGGTGGGGGGGTTCCTCTGGTTCCTCAGGGATGGGGTGGGGGTTCCTCAGGGTGGGGTGGGGGTTCCTCTGGTTCCTCAGGGATGGGGTGGGGGTTCCTCAGGGTGGGGTGGGGGTTCCTCAGGGTGGGGTGGGGGTTCCTCTGGTTCCTCAGGGATGGGGTGGGGTTCCTCAGGGGTGGGGTGGGGGTTCCTCTGGTTCCTCAGGGGTGGGGTAGGGGTTCCTCTGGTTCCTCTCCAAAAGTGATCTATTCAGAATCAGCCTGCCGCAATTGAAACACATCCCAGCTAACTGTAGTGGTGTATGTGGGCCACACACACATGGCCATAGTTACACAGACACAATAAAAGGCATCATTGTGTATTTGGTGGATAATATTAGTTTGAGGAGATGACGGGAGTGTGTGTGTGGGGGGGCTGTCATCACGCTGCAGTGTGTGTGTGTGTGTGTGCGTGTGTGTGTGGGGGGCTGTCATCACGCTGCAGTGTGTGTGTGTGTGTGTGTGTGTGTGTGTGTGTGTGTGTGTGTGTGTGTGTGTGTGTGTGTGTGTGTGTGTGTGTGTGTGTGTGTGTGACAGAAAGACAGAGCTCCATTTATCCATCTGTGTGGCACTGTCTGTCTGTGTGGTGGTCTAGCTACCCTAATGCTAACGGAGTCAGTTGGACAGTACAGGATGTGCTTATTGAGACTGCAGGGACAGTGTGTGTGTGTGTGTGTGTGTGTGTATACGTGTGTGAGTGTGTATTGTGTGTGTGTGTATATTGTGGGGCTGAGTAACCACAGCTGGGCATTACAGAAACCATATTACTGCCTGATAAGCTGCTATTAGAGGTGTGTGTGGGGTGAGTGGGAGAGGGACGCAGGTGCTCTGTGGGCTGATATTACCCAGGATGCATAGGGACGTGGGGGTTGGGCGGTGGGGGCTCTCTGCGGAGCGCAGAAACACACCTGTGATCCCCTTGCTAGCACGCTCACACACTTCCCCACTCCGGCAAATGAATCCACACTCTGACAAACACACTAATACTGGAGCAGAGAGCACACACCACGGGCACCAAGCAGCACACCACGGAGCACACCACGGAGCACACCACGGAGCACACCACGGAGCACATCACGGGCACCAAGCAGCACACCACGGAGCACACCACGGGCACCAAGCAGCACACCACGGACACCAAGCACACACCACGGAGCACACCACGGAGCACATCACGGGCACCAAGCAGCACACCACGGAGCACACCACGGGCACCAAGCAGCACACCACGGACACCAAGCACACACCACGGAGCACACCACGGAGCACACCACGGAGCACATCACGGGCACCAAGCAGCACACCACGGAGCACACCACGGGCACCAAGCACACACCACGGACACCAAGCACACACCACGGAGCACACCACGGAGCACATCACGGGCACCAAGCAGCACACCACGGAGCACACCACGGGCACCAATCACACACCACGGAGCACAACATGGGCACCAATCACACACCACGGAGCACACCACGGGCACCAAGCACACACCACGGACACCAAGCACACACCATGGGCACCAAGCACACACCACAGAGCACACCACAGACACCAAGCACACACCATGGGCACCAAGCACACAACACGGAGCACACCACGGGCACCAAGCACACACCATGGGCACCAAGCACACACCACGGAGCACACCATGGGCACCAAGCACACACCACGGGCACCAAGCACACACCATGGAGCACCAAGCACACACCACGGGCACCAAACACACACCATGGAGCACCAAGCACACACCACGGGCACCAAGCACACACCACGGGCACCAAGCACACACCACGGAGCTCACCACGGGCACCAAGCACACACCATGGAGCACCAAGCACACACCACGGGCACCAAGCACACACCACGGGCACCAAACCAACAACACGTGGCACTAGGCTCTGCAGTAACACAGTGTGGACAAGAAACTACAACCTACCCAGATAAGACAGGATGATAAAAACTACAACCTACCCAGATAAGACAGGATGATAAAAACTACAACCTACCCAGATAAGACAGGATGATCAAAACTACAACCTACCTAGATAAGACAGGATGATAAAAACTACAACCTAGCTAGATAAGACAGGGTGATAAAAACTACAACCTAGCTAGATAAGACAGGATGATAAAAACTACAACCTACCCAGATAAGACAGGATGATAAAAACTACAACCTACCCAGATAAGACAGGATGATAAAATCTACAACCTACCCAGACAAGACAGGATGATAAAAACTACAACCTACCCAGATAAGACAGGGTGATAAAAACTACAAACCTACCCAGATAAGACAGGATGATAAAATCTACAACCTACCCAGATAAGACAGGATGATAAAAACTACAACCTAGCTAGAAAGACAGAATGCTAAAAAACTACAACCTAGCTAGAAAGACAGAATGCTAACAAATCTACAACCTAGCTAGATAAGACAGGGTGATTAGAAAAACTACAACCTAGCTAGAAAGACAGAATGCTAAAAAACTACAACCTAGCTAGAAAGACAGAATGCTAACAAACTACAACCTAGCTAGAAAGACAGAATGCTAAAAAACTACAACCTAGCTAGAAAGACAGAATGCTAACAAATCTACAACCTAGCTAGATAAGACAGGGTGATTAGAAAAACTACAACCTAGCTAGAAAGACAGGATGATAAAAACTACAACCTAGCTAGAAAGACAGAATGCTAACAAATCTACAACCTAGCCAGAAAGACAGAATGCTAACAAATCTACAACCTAGCTAGATGAGACAGGGTGATTAGAAAAACTACAACCTAGCTAGAAAGACAGGATGATAAAAACTACAACCTAGCTAGATAAGACAGGATGATTAGAAAAACTACAACCTAGCTAGAAAGACAGGGTGATACGCTCCTGTGGCACTCACGACTGTGATACCCGGTTGATTATTGATACTTGTTGAGCTGTCAACTTCATCCTCCACAATAAGTTATTTTGATAGAGAAAATAAATGGGACACTTTTGTGTAGTTTATTTATTTATTTGTTACTCAACACTCCTTACAAAAACCCTTTATAGTGAACCACCTTGCCAACCTGAACCATGCTGGAACATTGCTTGGAAGACTCCCAGGTGCCGGCTGTCGAGAGAGACCAGATACAAAGCCATAGAGAGTAGAGAGAAAGGGAAGAAGTGACAGGGAGACAGAGGGACAGAGGGACAGAGGGACAGGGGGACAGGGTGACAGAGGGACAGGGTGACAGCGGGACAGAGGGACAGAGGAACAGGGTGACAGAGGGACAGAGGGACAGAGGGACAGGGGGACAGGGTGACAGAGGGACAGAGGGACAGAGGGACAGGGGGACAGGGTGACAGAGGGACAGAGGGACAGAGGGACAGGGTGACAGAGGGACAGGGTGACAGCGGGACAGAGGGACAGAGGAACAGGGTGACAGAGGGACAGAGGGACAGAGGGACAGAGTGACAGGGTGACAGAGGGACAGAGGGACAGGGGGACAGAGGGACAGAGGGACAGAGTGACAGAGGGACAGAGTGACAGAGGGACAGAGGGACAGGGTGACAGAGGGACAGAGTGACAGAGTGACAGAGGGACAGAGGGACAGAGGGACAGAGTGACAGAGGAGGGACAGAGGGACAGAGTGACAGAGGGACAGAGGGACAGAGGGACAGGGGGACAGGGTGACAGAGGGACAGAGGGACAGAGGGACAGAGGGACAGAGTGACAGAGGGACAGAGGGACAGAGGGACAGAGGGACAGAGGGACAGAGGGACAGAGTGACAGAGGGACAGAGGGACAGAGGAACAGGGTGACAGAGGGACAGAGGGACAGAGGGACAGAGGGACAGAGCACACAACCTGCTGTGCAGTGACACACTTCATTCCAAACCTACAGCCTTGTGTAACAGTCCGGGAGCTAATTCTTAATAGATCATTGGCTCTCACACTGTAGCCAATCACGTTAACCATCAGGCAGGGCTATAAGAGGTCAAATGTCAGGTCTACTCAATCTCCTGGATGCTTCTATGCATAATGATACTCCCAAATACTTTCTTCTCATTAATTTTCTCAGTGCAGTGGTCAATATTTAAAAGTTCCAGTTTCTCCCGAGTTGCAAATGAATTGCTTAAAATACACCCTGTCTCCACATAACGCTGGTTAACGAGCTGTCTTCCATAAGGACAGATTCAACTATATCAGGGTCAACTCCCAGAGGTGTGTGTGTGTGTGTGTGTGTGTGTGTGTGTGTGTGTGTGTGTGTGTGTGTGTGTGTGTGTGTGTGTGTGTGTGTGTGTGTGTGTGTGTGTGTGTGTGTGTGTGTGTGTGTGTGTGTGTGTGTGTGTGTGTGTGTGTGTGTGTGTGTGTGTGTGTGTGTGTGTGTGTGTGTGTGTGTGTGTGTGTGTGTGTGTGTGTGTGTGTGTGTGTGTGTGTGTGTGTGTGTGTGTCTACCAGGGTGCCAATAAGTAACCCGCTCCTCTTATCAAGATAAGCCAAATAGAGGAGAATGGCTGATGGATTGGAGGCATCATGTGACCATGTTGATGACTGCTGCTGTTAATACCTGAAGGGTGCCTACACTAATCCACCAGGGTCAATCATTCACCTGGAAGGTGCCTGCCTGCCTGGGCAGTGTCTGGATGGATGACAGAGGGAGAGTGGAGGGATTCCCAGAATGTGGAAGAGAGAAGGGCTACTCTGACTGTGATCCTGTATGTAGTCGTGTCACCTGCCTGCCTTAAGATGAATGCCCTTTACTGTAGGTCAGTCGTCCGGGTTTGGCCCGGGGTCGTCCGGGTTTGGCCCGGGGTCGGCCGGGTTTGGCCCGGGGTCGTCCGGGTTTGGCCCGGGGTCGGCCGGGTTTGGCCCGGGGTCGGCCGGGTTTGGCCCGGGGTCGGCCGGGTTTGGCCCGGGTCGTCCGGCCGGCCCGGGTCGTCCGGGTTTGGCCCGGGTCGGCCGGTTTTGCCCGGGGTCTGCCGGGTTTGGCCCGGGGTCGTCCGGGTTTGGCCCGGGGTCTACGGGTTTGGCCCGGGGTCGGCCGGGTTTGGCCCGGGGTCGTCCGGGTTTGGCCCGGGGTCGGCCGGGTTTGGCCCGGGGTCTACCGGGTTTGGCCCGGGTCGTCCGGGTTTGGCCCGGGTCGTCCGGTTTGGCCCGGGTCTACGGGTTTGGCCCGGGTCGGCCGGGTTTGGCCCGGGTCGTCCGGGATTGGCCCGGGGTCGGCCGGGTTTTGCCCGGGTCTGCCTGGTTTGGCCCGGGTCGTCCGGGTTTGGCCCGGGGTCGGCCGGGTTTGGCCCGGGTCTACCGGGTTTGGCCCGGGTCGGCCGGGTTTGGCCCGGGTCGTCCGGGTTTGGCCCGGGTCGCCCGGGTTTGGCCCGGGTCGTCCGGGTTTGGCCCGGGTCGTCCGGGTTTGGCCCGGGTCAGCCGGGTTTGGCCCGGGTCGTCCGGTTTGGCCCGGGTCGCCGGGTTTGGCCCGGGTCGTCCGGGTTTGGCCCGGGTCTACCGGGTTTGGCCCGGGTCGTCCGGGTTTGGCCCGGGTCTACCGGGTTTGGCCAGGGGTCGGCCGGGTTTGGCCCGGGTCGTCCGGGTTTGGCCCGGGTCGGCCGGGTTTTGCCCGGGTCTGCCGGGTTTGGCCCGGGGTCTACCGGGTTTGGCCCGGGTCGTCCGGGAAACCCGGCGTCGTCCGGGTTTGGCCCGGGGTCGCCCGGGTTTGGCCCGGGTCGGCCGGGTTTGGCCCGGGTCTACCGGGTTTGGCCCGGGTCATCCGGGTTTGGCCCGGGTCGTCCGGGTTTGGCCCGGGTCGCCCGGTTTGGCCCGGGTCGTCCGGTTTGGCCCGGGTCTACCGGGTTTGGCCCGGGGTCTACTGGGTTTGGCCCGGGGGTCGTCCGGTTTGGCCCGGGTCGGGCCGGGTTTTGCCCGGGTCTGCCTGGTTTGGCCCGGGTCGTCCGGGTTTGGCCCGGGTCGGCCGGGTTTGGCCCGGGTCGGCCGGGTTTGGCCCGGGTCGTCCGGGTTTGGCCCGGGTCGCCCGGGTTTGGCCCGGGTCGTCCGGGTTTGGCCCGGTCGTCCGGTTTGGCCCGGGTCAGCCGGGTTTGGCCCGGGTCGTCCGGGTTTGGCCCGGGTCGCCCGGGTTTGGCCCGGGTCGTCCGGGTTTGGCCCGGGTCTACCGGGTTTGGCCCGGGTCGCCCGGGTTTGGCCCGGGTCTACCGGGTTTGGCCAGGGGTCGGCCGGGTTTGGCCCGGGTCGTCCGGGTTTGGCCCGGGGTCGGCCGGGTTTTGCCCGGGTCTGCCGGGTTTGGCCCGGGTCTACCGGGTTTGGCCCGGGTCGTCCGGGAAACCCGGCGTCGTCCGGTTTGGCCCGGGTCGTCCGGTTTGGCCCGGGTCGGCCGGGTTTGGCCCGGGTCTACCGGGTTTGGCCCGGGTCGTCCGGGTTTGGCCCCGGGTCGGCCGGGTTTTGCCCGGGTCTGCCTGGTTTGGCCCGGGTCGTCCGGGTTTGGCCCGGGTCGGCCGGGTTTGGCCCGGGGTCGGCGGGTTTGGCCCGGGTCGTCGGGTTTGGCCCGGGTCGCCCGGGTTTGGCCCGGGTCGTCCGGGTTTGGCCCGGTCGTCCGGGTTTGGCCCGGGTCAGCCGGGTTTGGCCCGGGGTCGTCCGGGTTTGGCCCGGGTCGCCCGGGTTTGGCCCGGGTCGTCCGGGTTTGGCCCGGGTCTACCGGGTTTGGCCCGGGTCGCCCGGGTTTGGCCCGGGTCTACCGGGTTTGGCCAGGGGTCGGCCGGGTTTGGCCCGGGTCGTCCGGGTTTGGCCCGGGTCGGCCGGGTTTTGCCCGGGGTCTGCCGGGTTTGGCCCGGGTCTACCGGGTTTGGCCCGGGTCGCCCGGGAAACCCGGCGTCGTCCGGGTTTGGCCCGGGTCGCCCGGGTTTGGCCCGGGTCGGCCGGGTTTGGCCCGGGTCTACCGGGTTTGGCCCGGGTCATCCGGGTTTGGCCCGGGTCGCCGGGTTTGGCCCGGGTCGTCCGGTTTGGCCCGGGGTCGTCCGGGTTTGGCCCGGGTCTACCGGGTTTGGCCCGGGTCTACCGGTTTGGCCCGGGTCGTCCGGGTTTGGCCCGGGTCGGCCGGGTTTTGCCCGGGTCTACCTGGTTTGGCCCGGGGTCGTCCGGGTTTGGCCCGGGGTCGTCCGGGTTTGGCCCGGGGTCTTCCGGGTTTGGCCCGGGGTCGTCCGGGTTTGGCCCGGGGTCGTCCGGGTTTGGCCCGGGGTCTACCGGGTTTGGCCCGGGGTCGTCCGGGTTTGGCCCGGGGTCGGCCGGGTTTGGCCCGGGGTCGTCCGGGTTTGGCCCGGGGTCTTCCGGGTTTGGCCCGGGGTCGTCCGGGTTTGGCCCGGGGTCGTCCGGGTTTGGCCCGGGGTCGGCCGGGTTTGGCCCGGGGTCGTCCGGGTTTGGCCCGGGGTCGGCCGGGTTTGGCCCGGGGTCGTCCGGGTTTGGCCCGGGGTCGTCCGGGTTTGGCCCGGGTCGTCCGGGTTTGGCCCGGGTCGGCCGGGTTTGGCCCGGGTCGGCCGGGTTTTGCCCGGGTCTACCTGGTTTGGCCCGGGGTCGTCCGGGTTTGGCCCGGGTCGTCCGGGTTTGGCCCGGGTCGGCCGGGTTTGGCCGGGGTCGTCCGGGTTTGGCCCGGGTCGTCTGGGTTTGGCCCGGGTCGGCCGTCATTGTAAATAAGAATTAGCCCCCTGTATTGGACAAAAATGAATGGCATGTCATTGGCATCGGACAAACCATATACACATTGGCCAATACCACCCAATTCGGCGTTGATTCATCCAAAGTGTATTGCAAATGCCATATGGTAATTGCCAGTTGTAACACTTTAAAAATTCAACAGGGGGCAAATGCGCTCCACCGGGGTTTTTCATATTGGATATGTAACCCAAATTAATGTCCAAAAGTAAAATTTTGAAAAAATGAACTTTTTTCAAAAACTTATCACCCCTTAAAAAAGTGCTTTCTGGACCGTTTTTCGAAATTCTTTCGATTTTTTTGTCAATTACACATGTGTAAGAACTGTATGAATATACTTTTGTCCAATTTTATTATCATAATTTTTTTAATTTTTTTATATGCGCATAAGGAATATGTTTTGTCCAATTCCAATATGATTTCATAGGAAGTCAAAAGTCAAAAGTCAAAAATGTCAAAATTTTGTAAAAACTTCACACACCCATAAAAAGTGCTTTCTGGACCGTTTTTCGAAATTCTTTCGATTTTTTGTCAATTACACATGTGTAAGAACTGTATGAATATACTTTTGTCCAATTTTATTATCATAATTTTTTTTTTTTTTTTTACATGCGCATAAGGAATATGTTTTGTCCAATTCCAATATGATTTCATAGGAAGTCAAAAGTCAAAAGTCAAAAATGTCAAAATTTTGTAAAAACTTCACACACCCATAAAAAGTGCTTTCTGGACCGTTTTTCGAAATTCTTTCGATTTTTTGTCAATTACACATGTGTAAGAACTGTATGAATATACTTTTGTCCAATTTTATTATCATAATTTTTTTTTTTTTTTTTTACATGCGCATAAGGAATATGTTTTGTCCAATTCCAATATGATTTCATAGGAAGTCAAAGTCAAAAGTCAAAAATGTCAAAATTTTGTAAAAACTTCACACACCCTTAAAAAGTGCTTTCTGGACCGTTTTTTGAAATTCTTTCAATTTTTTTGTCAATTACACATGTGTAAGAACTGTATGAATATACTTTTGTCCAATTTTATTATCATATTTTTTTATATATTTTTTTAAATTGTGCATAAGGATTTTTTTGTGGGCCAAATGACGTAAGAAATTTGACATGCTCAAAAATCCTGCAGAAATGCAAAATTGACTGGCCTGATGAACTCGGGATGGCCGGGCAGTGATAGTTGTTCCTTTCCATCACTCGTTGTGTTGACTTCATCATGTCCATTTTGTGATTTACCATGTTTTTTCACTATATAATCATATTGCAAGTGCACGTGCATTTGCAATATGTTTCAATGTGCATTTACCATATGAAATTTGACATGCTCAAAAATGCAAAATTGACTGGTCTGATGAACACAGGATGGCTGAGCAGTGATAGTTGTACATTTCCATCACCTGTTGTGTTGATTTCATCATGTCCATTTGTTTATGTTTTTCACTATAGAATCATATTGCATTTGCAATATGGTTCAATGGGCAGGTACCATACGAATTTGTCATGCTATAAAATCCTGCAGGAATGTGAAATTGACTGGTCTGATGAACACAGGATGGCCGAGCAGTGATAGTTGTACATTTCCATCACTTGTTGTGTTGATTTCATCATGTCCATTAGGTGATGTTTTTTCACTATAGAATCATATTGCAAATGCACGTGCATTGTTGTGCAACTGGTAACCCAAAAATAAAAATATGGTTGTAAATGCATTTACCGGTCATTCTGATATTAATGCTCGCTATGGGAACACAGGATGCTCTGATGGGAACACAGGATGGCCGGGCAGTGATAGTTGTACATTTCCATCACTCGTTGTGTTGATTTCATCATGTCCATTAGGTGATGTTTTTACACTATAGAATCATATTGCAAGTGCGCGCGCATTTGCAATATGTTTCAATGTGCATTTACCATATGAAATTTGAAATGCTCAAAAATGCAAAATTGACTGGTCTGATGGACACAGGATGGCCGAGCAGTGATAGTTGTACATTTCCATCACTCTGTTGTGTTGATTTCATCATGTCCATTAGGTGATGTTTTTCACTATAGAATCATTTGCAAAGTCACGTGCATTTGCAATATGTTTCAATGTGCATTTACCATATGAAATTTGAAATGCTCAAAAATGCAAAATTGACTGGTCTGATGGACACAGGATGGCCGAGCAGTGATAGTTGTACATTTCCATCACTTGTTGTGTTGATTTCATCATGTCCATTAGGTGATGTTTTTCACTATAGAATCATAGCAAATGCACGTGCATTGTTGTGCAACTGGTAACCCAAAAATTAAAATATGGTTGTAAATGCATTTACCGGTCATTCTGATATTAATGCTCGCTATGGGAACACAGGATGGCCGGGCAGTGATAGTTGTACATTTCCATCACTCGTTGTGTTGATTTCATCATGTCCATTAGGTGATGTTTTTACACTATAGAATCATATTGCAAGTGCGCGCGCATTTGCAATATGTTTCAATGTGCATTTACCATATGAAATTTGACATGCTCAAAAATGCAAAATTGACTGGTCTGATGGACACAGGATGGCCGAGCAGTGATAGTTGTACATTTCCATCACTCGTTGTGTTGATTTCATCATGTCCATTAGGTGATGTTTTTTCACTATAGAATCATATTGCAAGTGCGCGCATTTGCAATATGTTTCAATGTGCATTTACCATATGAAATTTGACATGCTCAAAAATGCAAAATTGACTGGTCTGATGAACACAGGATGGCTGAGCAGTGATAGTTGTACATTTCCATCACCTGTTGTGTTGATTTCATCATGTCCATTTGTTTATGTTTTCTCACTTTTGCAAAGTCACTGTGCATTTGCAATATGGTTCAATGGGCAGGTACCATCACGAATTTGTCATGCTATAAAAATCCTGCAGGAATGTGAAATTGACTGGTCTGATGAACACAGGATGGCCGAGCAGTGATAGTTGTACATTTCCATCACTTGTTGTGTTGATTTCATCATGTCCATTAGGTGATGTTTTTTCACTATAGAATCATATTGCAAATGCACGTGCATTGTTGTGCAACTGGTAACCCAAAAATTAAAATATGGTTGTAAATGCATTTACCGGTCATTCTGATATTAATGCTCGCTATGGGAACACAGGATGGCCGGGCAGTGATAGTTGTACATTTCCATCACTCGTTGTGTTGATTTCATCATGTCCATTAGGTGATGTTTTTACACTATAGAATCATATTGCAAGTGCGCGCGCATTTGCAATATGTTTCAATGTGCATTTACCATATGAAATTTGACATGCTCAAAAATGCAAAATTGACTGGTCTGATGGACACAGGATGGCCGAGCAGTGATAGTTGTACATTTCCATCACTCGTTGTGTTGATTTCATCATGTCCATTAGGTGATGTTTTTTCACTATAGAATCATATTGCAAGTGCGCGCGCATTTGCAATATGTTTCAATGTGCATTTACCATATGAAATTTGACATGCTCAAAAATGCAAAATTGACTGGTCTGATGAACACAGGATGGCTGAGCAGTGATAGTTGTACATTTCCATCACCTGTTGTGTTGATTTCATCATGTCCATTTGTTTATGTTTTCTCACTTTTGCAAAGTCACTGTGCATTTGCAATATGGTTCAATGGGCAGGTACCATCACGAATTTGTCATGCTATAAAAATCCTGCAGGAATGTGAAATTGACTGGTCTGATGAACACAGGATGGCCGAGCAGTGATAGTTGTACATTTCCATCACTTGTTGTGTTGATTTCATCATGTCCATTAGGTGATGTTTTTTCACTATAGAATCATATTGCAAATGCACGTGCATTGTTGTGCAACTGGTAACCCAAAAATTAAAATATGGTTGTAAATGCATTTACCGGTCATTCTGATATTAATGCTCGCTATGGGAACACAGGATGGCCGGGCAGTGATAGTTGTACATTTCCATCACTCGTTGTGTTGATTTCATCATGTCCATTAGGTGATGTTTTTACACTATAGAATCATATTGCAAGTGCGCGCGCATTTGCAATATGTTTCAATGTGCATTTACCATATGAAATTTGACATGCTCAAAAATGCAAAATTGACTGGTCTGATGGACACAGGATGGCCGAGCAGTGATAGTTGTACATTTCCATCACTCGTTGTGTTGATTTCATCATGTCCATTAGGTGATGTTTTTTCACTATAGAATCATATTGCAAGTGCGCGCGCATTTGCAATATGTTTCAATGTGCATTTACCATATGAAATTTGACATGCTCAAAAATGCAAAATTGACTGGTCTGATGAACACAGGATGGCTGAGCAGTGATAGTTGTACATTTCCATCACCTGTTGTGTTGATTTCATCATGTCCATTTGTTTATGTTTTCTCACTTTTGCAAAGTCACTGTGCATTTGCAATATGGTTCAATGGGCAGGTACCATCACGAATTTGTCATGCTATAAAAATCCTGCAGGAATGTGAAATTGACTGGTCTGATGAACACAGGATGGCCGAGCAGTGATAGTTGTACATTTCCATCACTTGTTGTGTTGATTTCATCATGTCCATTAGGTGATGTTTTTCACTATAGAATCATATTGCAAATGCACGTGCATTGTTGTGCAACTGGTAACCCAAAAATTAAAATATGGTTGTAAATGCATTTACCGGTCATTCTGATATTAATGCTCGCTATGGGAACACAGGATGGCCGGGCAGTGATAGTTGTACATTTCCATCACTCGTTGTGTTGATTTCATCATGTCCATTAGGTGATGTTTTTACACTATAGAATCATATTGCAAGTGCGCGCGCATTTGCAATATGTTTCAATGTGCATTTACCATATGAAATTTGACATGCTCAAAAATGCAAAATTGACTGGTCTGATGGACACAGGATGGCCGAGCAGTGATAGTTGTACATTTCCATCACTCGTTGTGTTGATTTCATCATGTCCATTAGGTGATGTTTTTACACTATAGAATCATATTGCAAGTGCGCGCGCATTTGCAATATGTTTCAATGTGCATTTACCATATGAAATTTGACATGCTCAAAAATGCAAAATTGACTGGTCTGATGGACACAGGATGGCCGAGCAGTGATAGTTGTACATTTCCATCACTCGTTGTGTTGATTTCATCATGTCCATTAGGTGATGTTTTTACACTATAGAATCATATTGCAAGTGCGCGCGCATTTGCAATATGTTTCAATGTGCATTTACCATATGAAATTTGACATGCTCAAAAATGCAAAATTGACTGGTCTGATGGACACAGGATGGCCGAGCAGTGATAGTTGTACATTTCCATCACTCGTTGTGTTGATTTCATCATGTCCATTAGGTGATGTTTTTACACTATAGAATCATATTGCAAGTGCGCGCGCATTTGCAATATGTTTCAATGTGCATTTACCATATGAAATTTGACATGCTCAAAAATGCAAAATTGACTGGTCTGATGAACACAGGATGGCTGAGCAGTGATAGTTGTACATTTCCATCACTCGTTGTGTTGATTTCATCATGTCCATTTGTTTATGTTTTCTCACTTTTGCAAAGTCACTGTGCATTTGCAATATGGTTCAATGGGCAGGTACCATCACGAATTTGTCATGCTATAAAAATCCTGCAGGAATGTGAAATTGACTGGCCCGATGAACTCGGGATAGCTGGGCAGTGATTCTGGTTCATCTCCATGGCTCGTTAGGGTTGATTTCAGAATGTCACTTTTGGTGATGGTCCCTCTCCGTTTAAACATATTGCTAATGTACAAAAGTCAACTAGCAAGTCAGTGTCCATCAGTCAATTAGATGTCATTTTGACACCAAACTGATACCAATTGACACCAAACCCACTTTTTCCAACTCATTTAGAAGCCAACTATCATATATGTCAGAGCAGGCCCATAATTCACAGCGCCTTTAGTTTAAAACATAATAAAAACGTAAAACACATAGTTACGTTCTAGCTGCGGGTCCAGGTCAGACATTATGTGAAGGCCTATGTGAGGCGACCCCGAATCCCGAGTTTCGGCTCGATAGGTCCTTCGGTGCCCGAGTAAAACCCTAATTGGTGCTGAAAATCCACTTTTTCCATGCCTTGCTATGGGGTCCTTGAATGAGCTATCGGACCGAAACGTTGGGGTCCGTCTCTATGGGCCGAGCCGGTTCCAATGCACCTAGTCTTGTGTCTCTGAGACTTTTCTAAATGTCGCCATTTTCGTAATGGTCAAAATGAATTGAAATCATTGCAAATGTACGAGGCTATTTCTCGGTCCGAGAACCTTCTAGAGCCACCTAACTCACCACGCACTATCGACCCGAGGTCTAGAACAGGTTTCTAAAGTTTCGGAACTCTAGGTCTGACGGTTCTTTTTTAGCTCGAACAAAGCTAACTATTGGAGGCACTGTCTGTCTCTACAACCCCCAATACGTCCCTCCTTCCAAGTTGTGTGTCTGTGTGATTTAGTTTTCCTTTGAAATTTTATGGGAAAAATGACTGATTTACAGTTCATGGGGGTTGCCTAATCACACATATGAAGTTTTGGACAGATCTGACTTTTTTAACCCCTCGAAACAGCCCCTGAGACACCAATTAAGGCACTTCCGGTTGGCACAGGAAGCTATAAGTCAACACATATCCTCACTGGGCTATGCTTTTACAGAATCCTGTGTTTTAAGTCCTTACGTTAAGAATTGACTGATTTACACAGGGTTGAATGCACTATGTCTATCAAACTGCAGGCAGGTAATGGAAAAACACTTTTAGGGTGATTTTAACCACTTCCGGTTGGTCCAGGAAGCCTAGAATCAACACAGGTAGACCTCATACTGGCCTGATGGACTGTTATCAAAGACAGGTTCATACGGCATTCATAACCCATATAGACTTCAGGTTGAATTTAGGGGTGCAGGCAATGTATTCCTATGGGGAGAGAAGTCAATGCAAACTATTTGAAGTAAACACCTTCTTTTAACTATTAAGGGTTAATGCCACACGGTCAACGTTAGGCTTGCACGGATCGGAAGGACCTTAGGAACGTACCTGAGGTCGAATTGTGCTTCTCACCCTAACGGTTCTCTCACTGTCACCCAAAAGCAAATGACGTTGTGGGGCAGGCTTCATTTTGGGCCTACTTTTCTAATGGTCGCTGCGCTCAGACCGAGCGAGCTACGGTCAAGCGGGATATCTCGTTGAACTCGGCACGGCCTAGACATTATGTTTATGCCATTGCCTGCTCTCTGTGTCTTTGAGAACCGCACTTTTTCACTCCATCCTTGCTGTGTGTGCGTGTGAGAGCTTTTCTTTGACATCTGTTGGGAGAAATGACTGATTTACAGTTCATGAGGGTTACCTAGTCACACATATGAAGTTTTGAAAAGATCTGACCTTTTTAACCCTTGGAAACTGCCACTGTGACATCATTAAAGGCACTTCCGGTTGGCACAGGAAGCTATAAGTAAACCCATGTCTTGATTGACATAGAAACTTACAGAATCCTGAGTTTTAAGTCCTTACGTTAAGAATTGACTGATTTACACAGGGTTGAATGCACTATGTCTATCAAACTGCAGGCAGGTAATGGAAAAACACTTTTAGGGTGATTTTAACCACTTCCGGTTGGTCCAGGAAGCCTAGAATCAACACAGGTAGACCTCATACTGGCCTGATGGACTGTTACCAAAGACAGGTTCATACGGCATTCATAACCCATATAGACTTCAGGTTGAATTTAGGGGTGCAGGCAATGTATTCCTATGGGGAGAGAAATCAATGCAAACTATTTGAAGTAAACACCTTCTTTTAACTATTAAGGGTTAATGCCACACGGTCAACGTTAGGCTTGCACGGATCGGAAGGACCTTAGGAACGTACCTGAGGTCGAATTGTGCTTCTCACCCTAACGGTTCTCTCACTGTCACCCAAAAGCAAATGACGTTGTGGGGCAGGCTTCATTTTGGGCCTACTTTTCTAATGGTCGCTGCGCTCAGACCGAGCGAGCTACGGTCAAGCGGGATATCTCGTTGAACTCGGCACGGCCTAGACATTATGTTTATGCCATTGCCTGCTCTCTGTGTCTTTAAGAACCACACTTTTTCACTCCATCCTTGCTGTGTGTGCGTGTGAGAGCTTTTCTTTGACATCTGCTGGGAGAAATGACTGATTTACAGTTTAGGAGGGTTACCTGGTCACACATATGAAGTTTTGGAGAGATGTGACTTTTCTAACCCTTCAAAACAGACAGTGTGACCCAATTAAAGGCACTTCCGGTTGGCACAGGAAGCTATAAGTAAACACATGTCTTGATTGACATAGCCACTTACAGAATCCTGAGTTTTAAGTCTTTAAGTTAAGAATTGACTGATCTACACAGGGTTGAATGCACTATGTCTATCAAACTGCATGCAGTGTATGGATCAACACTGATAAGGTGATTTCAACCACTTCCGGTTGCTTCAGGAAGCTTATAATTGGCACAGGTAGACCTCATAGTGGTCTGATGGACTGTCATAGAAGACAGGTTCATAAGTCATTCATAACCCACATAGGCTTCAGGTTGAATTTAGGGGTGCAGGCAATGTATTCCTATGGGGAGAGAAGTCAATGCAAACTCTTTGAAGTAAACACCTTATTTTAACTATTAAGGGTTAATGCCACATGGTCAAGGTTAGGCTTGCACGGATCGGGAGGACCTCAGGAACGTACCTGAGGTCGAATTGTGCTTCTCACCCTAACGGTTCTCTCACTGTCACCCAAAAGCAAATGACATTGAGGGCCAGGCTTCCTTTGCGCCTTCTTTTTTTCAAGGTCGCTGCACTCAGAGCGAGCTACGGTCAAGCGGGGCGTCTCGTTGAACTCTGCACAGCCTGGAGACTATGGTGATGCCATTTTTTGTGTTGATTTCAGAATGCCATTTTGGTGATGGTCCCTCTCCGTTTAAACATATTGCTAATGTACAAAAGTCAACTAGCAAGTCAGTGTCCACCAGTCAATTAGATGTCATTCTGACACCAAACTGATACCAATTGACACCAAACCCACTTTTTCCAACTCATTTAGAAGCCAACTATCACATATGTCAGAGCAGGCCCATAATTCACAGCGCCATTAGTTTAAAACATAATAAAAACGTAAAACACATAGTTACGTTCTAGCTGCGGGTCCAGGTCAGACATTATGTGAAGGCCTATGTGAGGCGACCCCGAATCCCGAGTTTCGGCTCGATAGGTCCTTCGGTGCCCGAGTAAAACCCTAATTGGTGCTGAAAATCCACTTTTTCCATGCCTTGCTATGGGGTCCTTGAATGAGCGATCGGACCGAAACGTTGGGGTCCGTCTCTATGGGCCGAGCCGGTTCCAATGCACCTAGTCTTGTGTCTCTGAGACTTTTCTAAATGTCGCCATTTTCGTAATGGTCAAAATGAATTGAAATCATTGCAAATGTACGAGGCTATTTCTCGGTCCGAGAACCTTCTAGAGCCACCTAACTCACCACGCACTATCGACCCGAGGTCTAGAACAGGTTTCTAAAGTTTCGGAACTCTAGGTCTGACGGTTCTTTTTTAGCTCGAACAAAGCTAACTATTGGAGGCACTGTCTGTCTCTACAACCCCAATACGTCCCTCCTTCCAAGTTGTGTGTCTGTGTGATTTAGTTTTCCTTTGAAATTTTATGGGAAAAATGACTGATTTACAGTTCATGGGGGTTGCCTAATCACACATATGAAGTTTTGGACAGATCTGACTTTTTTAACCCCTCGAAACAGCCCCTGAGACACCAATTAAGGCACTTCCGGTTGTCACAGGAAGCTATAAGTCAACACATATCCTCACTGGGCTATGCTTTTACAGAATCCTGAGTTTTAAGTCCTTACGTTAAGAATTGACTGATTTACACAGGGTTGAATGCACTATGTCTATCAAACTGCAGGCAGGTAATGGAAAAACACTTTTAGGGTGATTTTAACCACTTCCGGTTGGTCCAGGAAGCTTAGAATCAACACAGGTAGACCTCATACTGGCCTGATGGACTGTTACCAAAGACAGGTTCATACGGCATTCATAACCCATATAGACTTCAGGTTGAATTTAGGGGTAAAGGCAATGTATTCCTATGGGGAGAGAAATCAATGCAAACTTTTTGAAGTAAACACCATCTTTTAACTATTAAGGGTTAATGCCACACTGTCAACGTTAGGCTTGCACGGATCGGAAGGACCTTAGGAACATACCTGAGGTCGAATTGTGCTTCTCACCCTAACGGTTCTCTCACTGTCACCCAAAAGCAAATGACGTTGTGGGGCAGGCTTCATTTTGGGCCTACTTTTCTAATGGTCGCTGCGCTCAGACCGAGCGAGCTACGGTCAAGCGGGATATCTCGTTGAACTCGGCACGGCCTAGACATTATGTTTATGCCATTGCCTGCTCTCTGTGTCTTTAAGAACCACACTTTTTCACTCCATCCTTGCTGTGTGTGCGTGTGAGAGCTTTTCTTTGACATCTGCTGGGAGAAATGACTGATTTACAGTTCATGAGGGTTACCTAGTCACACATATGAAGTTTTGAAAAGATCTGACCTTTTTAACCCATGGAAACTGCCACTGTGACACCATTAAAGGCACTTCCGGTTGGCACAGGAAGCTATAAATAAACTCATATCATGATTGGGGTATGCCTTTACAGAATCCCGAGTTTTAAGTCTTTACGTTAAGAACTGAGTTATTTACGGAGGGTTTAGTGAGTGTGTGTTATTTCAGAAAATCATAGAAAATCACAGAAATCTCGCAGAGCTCCGCAGCACACTTTAAAAAGATTCGTAAGAACAACCTGCAACTGGATCTGTAACCGTTGAAAAAAAAAAAAAACACCTATCCGTGAACATCACCAAGGTGTCGTTGTACGATTTCTCTTAAATGACGATAGATAAATGGCTGGTTCTTTTTTTTATTGACACCGGAGGCTCCTTGACTTTGACGTGAAGTGGAAAAATAATTTCTCTATTTTCATTTTGGACCTTTAATCCCAGATAAATGGCCATAACTCAAAACCGTTGAGGCCTAGACGCCATCTTGTTCGGGGCCAACTGCCCATTATGCCGCCCCTACGCTCACCGAGTTTCGGCTTCTAAATATTTTCAGTTTTCGAGATAAGGCCCCGTCGTGAATCGTGATGTTTTGTAGCAATAGCCATATGATTGCTTATGCCCTCTTGTGGGAATTTCCGGGACATGGGAAAAATGACATAAATCTTATTATTTTTGTAAAACGGAAACCGAATGTCCGACAACGTTCATTTGATGACTTCCTGGTAGGTCCGGCCCTGCCGCTCGGCCCGACGCCGTCCGCGAATTTTACAAACGATTTCGGACGTCTAGTAAGGGACCGTACATTTGCAATATGGACTTTCTCACTAACCATACAGGTACTGCCGAATTCTTCCCTTAAGGTATGGTCCGTCTGACTGAGTTTCATCTCGGGGTGGTGTGGTCGAGCAGTAGAGGGGTTTGGTTTCAACATCTGTCTGTTTCTTACTGAGACATGTTATGTAGTGCATTAGTAGTGATGTAGTTCCCACTATATCCCCCACCACCCCCAGGATATATATTCTCTTGTTATGTAGTGATGTTATGTAGTTCCCACTATATCCCCCACCACCCTCAGGATATATATTCTCTTGTTATGTAGTGATGTTATGTAGTTCCCACTATATCCCCCACCACCCCCAGGATATATATTCTCTTGTTATGTAGTGATGTTATGTAGTGATGTTATGTAGTTACCACTATATCCCCCACCACCCTCAGGATATATATTCTCTTGTTATGTAGTGATGTTATGTAGTTCCCACTATATCCACCACCACCCTCAGGATATATATTCTCTTGTTATGTAGTGATGTTATGTAGTTACCACTATATCCCCCACCATCCTCAGGATATATATTCTCTTGTTATGTAGTGATGTTATGTAGTGATGTTATGTAGTTACCACTATATCCCCCACCACCCCCAGGATATATATTCTCTTGTTATGTAGTGATGTTATGTAGTTCCCACTATATCCCCCACCACCCTCAGGATATATATTCTCTTGTTATGTAGTGATGTTATGTAGTGATGTTATGTAGTTACCACTATATCCCCCACCACCCTCAGGATATATATTCTCTTGTTATGTAGTGATGTTATGTAGTGATGTTATGTAGTTACCACTATATCCCCCACCACCCCCAGGATATATATTCTCTTGTTATGTAGTGATGTTATGTAGTTCCCACTATATCCCCCACCACCCTCAGGATATATATTCTCTTGTTATGTAGTGATGTTATGTAGTTCCCACTATATCCCCCACCATCCTCAGGATATATATTCTCTTGTTATGTAGTGATGTTATGTAGTGATGTTATGTAGTTACCACTATATCCCCCACCACCCTCAGGATATATATTCTCTTGTTATGTAGTGATGTTATGTAGTGATGTTATGTAGTTACCACTATATCCCCCACCACCCTCAGGATATATATTCTCTTGTTATGTAGTGATGTTATGTAGTTCCCACTATATCCCCCACCACCCTCAGGATATATATTCTCTTGTTATGTAGTGATGTTATGTAGTTCCCACTATATCCCCCACCACCCTCAGGATATATATTCTCTTGTTATGTAGTGATGTTATGTAGTGATGTTATGTAGTTCCCACTATATCCCCCACCACCCTCAGGATATATATTCTCTTGTTATGTAGTGATGTTATGTAGTTCCCACTATATCCCCCCCACCACCCTCAGGATATATATTCTCTTGTTATGTAGTGATGTTATGTAGTTCCCACTATATCCCCCACCACCCTCAGGATATATATTCTCTTGTTATGTAGTGATGTTATGTAGTTCCCACTATATCCCCCACCATCCTCAGGATATATATTCTCTTGTTATGTAGTGATGTTATGTAGTGATGTTATGTAGTTCCACTATATCCCCCACCACCCTCAGGATATATATTCTCTTGTTATGTAGTGATGTTATGTAGTGATGTTATGTAGTTCCCACTATATCCCCCACCACCCTCAGGATATATATTCTCTTGTTATGTAGTGATGTTATGTAGTGATGTTATGTAGTTCCCACTATATCCCCCACCACCCTCAGGATATATATTCTCTTGTTATGTAGTGATGTTATGTAGTTCCCACTATATCCCCCACCACCCTCAGGATATATATTCTCTTGTTATGTAGTGATGTTATGTAGTGATGTTATGTAGTTCCCACTATATCCCCCACCACCCTCAGGATATATATTCTCTTGTTATGTAGTGATGTTATGTAGTTCCCACTATATCCCCACCACCCTCAGGATATATATTCTCTTGTTATGTAGTGATGTTATGTAGTGATGTTATGTAGTTACCACTATATCCCCACCACCCTCAGGATATATATTCTCTTGTTATGTAGTGATGTTATGTAGTGATGTTATGTAGTTACCACTATATCCCCCACCACCCTCAGGATATATATTCTCTTGTTATGTAGTGATGTTATGTAGTTCCCACTATATCCACCACCACCCCAGGATATATATTCTCTTGTTATGTAGTGATGTTATGTAGTTCCCACTATATCCACCACCCACCCTCAGGATATATATTCTCTTGTTATGTAGTGATGTTATGTAGTTCCCACTATATCCCCCACCATCCTCAGGATATATATTCTCTTGTTATGTAGTGATGTTATGTAGTTCCCACTATATCCCCCACCATCCTCAGGATATATATTCTCTTGTTATGTAGTGATGTTATGTAGTTCCCACTATATCCCCCACCATCCTCAGGATATATATTATCTTGTTATGTAGTGATGTTATGTAGTGATGTTATGTAGTTCCCACTATATCCCCCACCACCCTCAGGATATATATTCTCTTGTTATGTAGTGATGTTATGTAGTTCCCACTATATCCCCCACCACCCTCAGGATATATATTCTCTTGTTATGTAGTGATGTTATGTAGTGATGTTATGTAGTTCCCACTATATCCCCCACCATCCTCAGGATATATATTATCTTGTTATGTAGTGATGTTATGTAGTTCCCACTATATCCCCCACCATCCTCAGGATATATATTCTCTTGTTATGTAGTGATGTTATGTAGTGATGTTATGTAGTTCCCACTATATCCCCCACCACCCTCAGGATATATATTCTCTTGTTATGTAGTGATGTTATGTAGTTCCCACTATATCCCCCACCACCCTCAGGATATATATTCTCTTGTTATGTAGTGATGTTATGTAGTGATGTTATGTAGTTCCCACTATATCCCCCACCATCCTCAGGATATATATTCTCTTGTTATGTAGTGATGTTATGTAGTTCCCACTATATCCCCACCATCCTCAGGATATATATTCTCTTGTTATGTAGTGATGTTATGTAGTTCCCACTATATCCCCCACCATCCTCAGGATATATATTCTCTTGTTATGTAGTGATGTTATGTAGTGATGTTATGTAGTTCCCACTATATCCCCCACCATCCTCAGGATATATATTCTCTTGTTATGTAGTGATGTTATGTAGTGATGTTATGTAGTTCCCACTATATCCCCCACCACCCTCAGGATATATATTCTCTTGTTATGTAGTGATGTTATGTAGTTCCCACTATATCCACCACCACCCCAGGATATATATTCTCTTGTTATGTAGTGATGTTATGTAGTTCCCACTATATCCCCCACCATCCTCAGGATATATATTCTCTTGTTATGTAGTGATGTTATGTAGTGATGTTATGTAGTTCCCACTATATCCCCCACCACCCTCAGGATATATATTCTCTTGTTATGTAGTGATGTTATGTAGTGATGTTATGTAGTTCCCACTATATCCACCACCACCCTCAGGATATATATTCTCTTTATGTTGATGTAGTGAGTTATGTAGTGATGTTATGTAGTTCCCACTATATCCCCCACCATCCTCAGGATATATATTCTCTTGTTATGTAGTGATGTTATGTAGTTCCCACTATATCCCCCACCACCCTCAGGATATATTCTCTTGTTATGTAGTGATGTTATGTAGTTCCCACTATATCCCCCACCACCCTCAGGATATATATTCTCTTGTTATGTAGTGATGTTATGTAGTGATGTTATGTAGTTCCCACTATATCCCCCACCACCCTCAGGATATATATTCTCTTGTTATGTAGTGATGTTATGTAGTTCCCACTATATCCCCCACCACCCCAGGATATATATTCTCTTGTTATGTAGTGATGTTATGTAGTTCCCACTATATCCCCACCACCCTCAGGATATATATTCTCTTGTTATGTAGTGATGTTATGTAGTTCCCACTATATCCCCCACCACCCCAGGATATATATTCTCTTGTTATGTAGTGATGTTATGTAGTTCCCACTATATCCCCCACCATCCTCAGGATATATATTCTCTTGTTATGTAGTGATGTTATGTAGTGATGTTATGTAGTTCCCACTATATCCCCCACCACCCTCAGGATATATATTCTCTTGTTATGTAGTGATGTTATGTAGTTCCCACTATATCCCCCACCATCCTCAGGATATATATTCTCTTGTTATGTAGTGATGTTATGTAGTGATGTTATGTAGTTCCCACTATATCCCCCACCATCCTCAGGATATATATTCTCTTGTTATGTAGTGATGTTATGTAGTGATGTTATGTAGTTCCCACTATATCCCCCACCATCCTCAGGATATATATTCTCTTGTTATGTAGTGATGTTATGTAGTGATGTTATGTAGTTCCCACTATATCCCCCACCACCCTCAGGATATATATTCTCTTGTTATGTAGTGATGTTATGTAGTTCCCACTATATCCCCCACCACCCTCAGGATATATATTCTCTTGTTATGTAGTGATGTTATGTAGTTCCCACTATATCCCCACCACCCTCAGGATATATATTCTCTTGTTATGTAGTGATGTTATGTAGTTCCCACTATATCCCCCACCACCCTCAGGATATATATTCTCTTGTTATGTAGTGATGTTATGTAGTTCCCACTATATCCCCCACCATCCTCAGGATATATATTCTCTTGTTATGTAGTGATGTTATGTAGTGATGTTATGTAGTTCCCACTATATCCCCCACCACCCTCAGGATATATATTCTCTTGTTATGTAGTGATGTTATGTAGTGATGTTATGTAGTTCCCACTATATCCCCCACCACCCTCAGGATATATATTCTCTTGTTATGTAGTGATGTTATGTAGTGATGTTATGTAGTTCCCACTATATCCCCCACCACCCTCAGGATATATATTCTCTTGTTATGTAGTGATGTTATGTAGTTCCCACTATATCCCCCACCATCCTCAGGATATATATTCTCTTGTTATGTAGTGATGTTATGTAGTGATGTTATGTAGTTCCCACTATATCCCCCACCATCCTCAGGATATATATTCTCTTGTTATGTAGTGATGTTATGTAGTGATGTTATGTAGTTCCCACTATATCCCCACCACCCTCAGGATATATATTCTCTTGTTATGTAGTGATGTTATGTAGTTCCCACTATATCCCCCCACCATCCTCAGGATATATATTCTCTTGTTATGTAGTGATGTTATGTAGTGATGTTATGTAGTTCCCACTATATCCCCCACCACCCTCAGGATATATATTCTCTTGTTATGTAGTGATGTTATGTAGTGATGTTATGTAGTTCCCACTATATCCCCCACCACCCCCAGGATATATATTCTCTTGTTATGTAGTGATGTTATGTAGTTCCCACTATATCCCCCACCACCTCAGGATATATATTCTCTTGTTATGTAGTGATGTTATGTAGTGATGTTATGTAGTTCCCACTATATCCCCCACCACCCCCAGGATATATATTCTCTTGTTATGTAGTGATGTTATGTAGTTCCCACTATATCCCCCACCACCCTCAGGATATATATTCTCTTGTTATGTAGTGATGTTATGTAGTTCCCACTATATCCCCCACCACCCTCAGGATATATATTCTCTTGTTATGTAGTGATGTTATGTAGTTCCCACTATATCCCCCACCACCCTCAGGATATATATTCTCTTGTTATGTAGTGATGTTATGTAGTGATGTTATGTAGTTCCCACTATATCCCCCACCATCCTCAGGATATATATTCTCTTGTTATGTAGTGATGTTATGTAGTGATGTTATGTAGTTCCCACTATATCCACCAACACCCTCAGGATATATATTCTCTTGTTATGTAGTGATGTTATGTAGTGATGTTATGTAGTTCCCACTATATCCCCCACCACCCTCAGGATATATATTCTCTTGTTATGTAGTGATGTTATGTAGTGATGTTATGTAGTTCCCACTATATCCCCCCACCATCCTCAGGATATATATTCTCTTGTTATGTAGTGATGTTATGTAGTTCCCACTATATCCCCCACCACCCTCAGGATATATATTCTCTTGTTATGTAGTGATGTTATGTAGTTCCCACTATATCCCCCACCATCCTCAGGATATATATTCTCTTGTTATGTAGTGATGTTATGTAGTTCCCACTATATCCCCCACCATCCTCAGGATATATATTCTCTTGTTATGTAGTGATGTTATGTAGTTCCCACTATATCCCCCACCACCCCAGGATATATATTCTCTTGTTATGTAGTGATGTTATGTAGTGATGTTATGTAGTGATGTTATGTAGTTCCCACTATATCCCCCACCATCCTCAGGATATATATTCTCTTGTTATGTAGTGATGTTATGTAGTGATGTTATGTAGTTCCCACTATATCCCCCACCACCCTCAGGATATATATTCTCTTGTTATGTAGTGATGTTATGTAGTGATGTTATGTAGTTCCCACTATATCCCCCACCACCCTCAGGATATATATTATCTTGTTATGTAGTGATGTTATGTAGTTCCCACTATATCCCCCACCATCCTCAGGATATATATTCTCTTGTTATGTAGTGATGTTATGTAGTTCCCACTATATCCCCCACCATCCTCAGGATATATATTCTCTTGTTATGTAGTGATGTTATGTAGTTCCCACTATATCCCCCACCACCCCCAGGATATATATTCTCTTGTTATGTAGTGATGTTATGTAGTTCCCACTATATCCCCCACCATCCTCAGGATATATATTCTCTTGTTATGTAGTGATGTTATGTAGTTCCCACTATATCCACCACCATCCTCAGGATATATATTCTCTTCAGCTTCCTGACTTACTGTACCAGCTAGTTGATTCCGTCACAATTCTGTCTCTCGTCTCCCCTTTATAAGAAATACTCCTTCCTTTTCCCTCGCTCATCCCCCTCTCTCTTACACACACACACACACACACACGCATGCACGCACGCACACACACTCACACACGCACACACACACACACGCACGCACACAGACACACACACACGGGCTCCTCCTTGTTGTCCTGATTAATGAGTGCCAGACAGTGGTGTGATGTGCCCTAGTTGACAGAGCCCAGTGCCCTTCGACCCTCTGCCACCTTTTAATGCCCGGTGTGTCAGTCATTAAGACAGGAAGTAACTGGGGTTATTAATTGTCCACACCTCCATGGAACAGAGAGCAGGGGCTGAGAGGGACAGAGAGCAGGGGCTGAGAGGGACAGGGGCTGAGAGGGACAGGGGGGGCTGAGAGGGACAGAGAGCAGGGGCTGAGAGGGACAGAGAGCAGGGGCTGAGAGGGACAGAGAGCAGGGGCTGAGAGGGACAGAGAGCAGGGGCTGAGAGGGACAGAGAGCAGGGGCTGAGAGGGACAGAGAGCAGGGGCTGAGAGGGACAGAGAGCAGGGGCTGAGAGGGACAGAGAGCAGGGGCTGAGAGGGACAGAGAGCAGGGGCTGAGAGGGACAGAGAGCAGGGGCTGAGAGGGACAGAGAGCAGGGGCTGAGAGGGACAGAGAGCAGGGGGCTGAGAGGGACAGAGAGCAGGGGCTGAGAGGGACAGAGAGCAGGGGCTGAGAGGGACAGAGAGCAGGGGGTGAGAGGGACAGAGAGCAGGGGCTGAGAGGGACAGAGAGCAGGGGGCTGAGAGGGACAGAGAGACTGAGAGGACAGAGAGCAGGGGCTGAGAGGGACAGAGAGCAGGGGCTGAGAGGGACAGAGAGCAGGGCTGAGAGGGACAGAGAGCAGGGGCTGAGAGGGACAGAGAGCAGGGGCTGAGAGGGACAGAGAGCAGGGGCTGAGAGGGACAGAGAGCAGGGGCTGAGAGGGACAGAGAGCAGGGGCTGAGAGGGACAGAGAGGCTGAGAGGGGACAGAGAGCAGGGGCTGAGAGGGACAGAGAGCAGGGGCTGAGGGAGAGCTGAGAGGGACAGAGAGCAGGGGCTGAGAGGGACAGAGAGAGCAGGGAGGCTGAGAGGATGAGGCAGGGCTGAGGGACAGAAACAGGCTGAGAGGGACAGAAGGCAAGGGGCTGAGAGGGACAGAGAGCAGGGGCTGAGAGGGACAGAGAGCAGGGGCTGAGAGGGACAGAGAGCAG
>NW_026279433.1:0-15587 GCF_023373465.1 Oncorhynchus keta | reverse complement strand
ATATATGTATGTTCCCTCCCTCTGTGTCTCTCTCTCTCTATATATATATATCTATATATGTGTATGTTTCCCTCTATGTTCCCCCCTGTGTCTCTCTATATGTGTATCCCCCTCCTCTGTGTCTCTCTCTCTATATATGTGTATGTTTTCCATATGTTTCCCTCCCTCATCTCTCTATATATGTAATAATATTCCCCCTCTCTGTGTCCTCTCTATATATATGTATGTTCCCTCCCTCTGTGTCTCTCTGTGTCTCCTCCTCTCTGTCTCTATATATATATGTATATGTTCCCCCCCCTCTGTGTCTCTCTCTATCTATATATATGTATGTTCCCCCCTCTGTGTCTCTCTATATATGTGTATGTTCCCTCTATATATATATATATATATGTATGTTCCCTCCCTCTGTCTCTCTCTCTATATATATATGTATGTTCCCCCTCTGTGTTCCCCCTCTCTCTCTCTATATATATGTATGTTCCCCCCTCTGTGTCTCTCTCTATATATGTGTATGTTCTGTCTCTCTCCTCTCCCTCTGTCTCTCTCTCTCTATATATATGTTCCCTCCCTCTGTCTCTCTCTATATATATATGTGTATGTTCCCCCTCTGTCTCTCTCTCTATATATATATGTATGTTCCCTCCCTCTGTGTCTCTCTCTATATATATGTATGTTCCCCCCTCTCTCTATATATGTCCCTCCCTCTGTGTCTCTATGTTTCCCCTCTGTCTGTCTCCTCTCTGTGTCTCTATATATATGTATGTTTCCCTCCCACTGTGTCTCTCTCTCTATATATATGTATGTTCCTCCCTCTGTGTCTCTCTCTCTATATATATATGTGTCTCTCTATATGTTGTTCCTCCCTCTGTCTCTCTCTATATATGTATATATATGTATGTTCCCCCCTCTGTGTCTCTCTCTATATATGTGTATGTTCCCCCCTGTCTCTGTATGTCTCCCCTCTGTGTCTCTCTATATATATGTATGTTCCCCCCTCTGTGTCTCTCTCTCTATATATATATATGTTCCCCTCCCTCTATGTATGTTCCCCCTCTGTCTCTCTCTCTATATATATGTATGTTTCCCCCTCTGTCTCTCTCTCTCTATATATGTATGTTCCCCCCCTCTGTGTTCCTCCCTATATGTATGTTCCCCCTCTGTGTCTCTCTCTATATATATATGTATGTTCCTCCCTCTGTCTCTCTCTCTATATATATGTATGTTCCCTCCTCTGTGTCTCTCTCTATATGGTATGTTTTCCCCTCTCTGTCTCTCTCTCTATATATATGTATGTTCCCCCCTCTGTCTCTCTCTCTATATATATGTATGTTCCCCCTCTGTGTCTCTCTCTATATATATATATGTTCCCCCCTCTGTGT
Organism: Oncorhynchus keta; assembly: GCF_023373465.1. Taxonomy (NCBI): domain Eukaryota; kingdom Metazoa; phylum Chordata; class Actinopteri; order Salmoniformes; family Salmonidae; genus Oncorhynchus; species Oncorhynchus keta. Next base: position 14,208 of record NW_026279433.1, on the reverse strand, counting down.
CTCTCTCTCTATATATGTATGTTCCCCCTCTGTGTCTCTCTATATATATATATGTATGTTCCCCCTCTGTGTCCTCTGTGTATGTTTCCCCCTCTGTGTCTCTCTCTATATATATGTATGTTCCCCCTCTGTGTCTCTCTATATATATGTATGTTCCCCCTCTGTGTCTCTCTATATATATATGTATGTTCCCCCCTCTGTGTCTCTCTCTCTCTATATATATGTATGTTCCCCCTCTGTGTCTCTCTCTATATATATATGTGTATGTTCCCCCCTCTGTGTCTCTCTCTCTATATATATGTATGTTCCCCCTCTGTGTATATCTCTCTCTATATATATATGTATGTTCTCCCCTCTGTCTCTCTCTCTATATATATATGTATGTTCCCCCTCTGTCTCTCTCTCTATATATATATGTATGTTCCCCCCTCTGTGTCCTCTATATATATATATGTATGTTCCCTCCCTCTGTCTCTCTATATATATATGTATGTTCCCCCTCTGTCTCTCTCTCTCTCTATATATATGTATGTTCCCCCCTCTGTGTCTCTCTCTATATATATATATGTTCCCCCTCTGTGTCTCTCTCTCTATATATATATGTATGTTCCCCCTCTGTGTCTCTCTCTATATATATATATGTATGTTCCCCCTCTGTGTCTCTCTCTCTCCCCCTCTATATATATATATATATATGTATGTTCCCCCCTCTGTGTCTCTCTCTGTCCCTCTCTGTCTCTCTATCTATATATATATATGTATGTTCCCCCCCTCTGTGTCTCTCTCTCTATATATATGTATGTTCCCCCTCTGTGTCTCTCTCTATATATATATATGTTCCCCCTCTATATATGTGTATGTCTCTGTCTCTCTCTCTATATATATATGTATGTTCCCCCTCTGTGTCTCTCTCTCTATATATATATGTATGTTCCCCCTCTGTGTCTCTCTCTATATATATATATATGTATGTTCCCCTCTGTGTCTCTCTCTCTATATATATATGTATGTTCCCCCTCTGTGTCTCTCTCTCTATATATATATGTATGTTCCCTCCCTCTGTCTCTCTCTCTCTCTATATATGTATGTTCCCCCTCTGTGTCTCTCTCTATATATATGTATGTTCCCCTCCTCTGTGTCTCTCTATCTATATATATATATGTATGTATGTTCCCCCTGTGTCTGTCTCTCTCTCTATATATATATATGTATGTTCCCCCCTCTGTGTCTCTCTCTATATATATGTGTATGTTCCCCCTCTGTGTCTCTCTCTATATATATATATATGTATGTTCCCCCCTCTCTCTCTCTCTCTCTATATATATATGTATGTTCCCCCTCTGTGTCTCTCTCTCTATATATATATATATATGTATGTTCCCCCTCTGTGTCTCTCTCTATATATATATATGTTCCCCCCTCTGTGTCTCCTCTATATATATATGTATGTTCCCCCTCTGTCTCTCTCTCTCTATATATATATATGTTCCCCCTCTGTGTCTCTCTCTCTATATATATGTATGTTCCTCCCTCTGTGTCTCTCTCTCTATATATATATATGTATGTTCCCCCTCTGTGTCTCTCTCTCTATATATATATGTATGTTCCCCTCTGTGTCTCTGTATGTTCCCCCTCTGTGTCTCTATATATATATATATATATATATGTATGTTCCCCCCTCTGTGTCTCTCTCTATATATATATGTATGTTCCCCCCTCTGTGTCTCTCTCTATATATATATATATGTTCCCCCTCTGTGTCTCTCTCTATATATATGTATGTTCCCCCTCTGTGTCTCTCTCTCTATATATATATGTTCCCCCCTCTGTGTCTCTCTCTATATATATATATGTATGTTCCCCCCTCTGTCTCTCTCTCTATATATATGTGTATGTTCCCCCTCTGTGTCTCTCTATATATATATGTTCCCCCCTCTGTGTCTCTCTCTCTCTATCTCTATATATATATGTATGTTCCCCCCTCTGTGTCTCTCTCTCTATATATATATATGTTCCCCCCTCTGTGTCTCTCTCTCTATATATATGTATGTTCCCCCCTCTGTGTCTCTATATATATATGTATGTTCCCCCTCTGTGTCTCTCTCTCTATATATATGTATGTTGTTCCTCCCTCTGTGTCTCTCTCTCTATATATATGTATGTTCCCTCCCTCTGTGTCTCTCTATATATATATATGTATGCCCCCCCTCCCCTCTCTGTGTCTCCCTCTCTCTCTATATATATATATATGTATGTTCCCCCCTCTGTGTCTCTCTCTATATATATGTATGTTCCCCCCCCTCTGTGTCTCTCTCTCTATATATATATGTATGTTCTCCCTCTCTCTCTCTCTCTATATATATGTATGTTCCCTCCTCTGTCTCTCTCTATATATATGTATGTTCCCCCTCTGTGTCTCTCTGTATGTTCCCCCTCTGTCTATATATATATATGTATGTTCCCCCCTCTGTGTCTCTCTCTCTATATATATGTATGTTCCCCCTCTGTGTCTCTCTATATATATATATGTATGTTCCCCCTCTGTGTCTCTCTCTATATATATGTATGTTCCCCCCTCTGTGTATGTTCCTCCCTCTGTCTCTCTCTATATATATATGTATGTTTCCCTCCCTCTGTCTCTCTCTCTCTATATATATGTATGTTCCCCCTCTGTGTCTCTCTCTATATATATGTATGTTCCCCCTCTGTGTCTCTCTCTGTGTTCCCCCTCTGTCTCTATATATATATATGTATGTTCCCCCCCTCTGTCTCTCTCTCTATATATATGTATGTTCCCCCTCTGTCTCTCTATATATGTATGTTCCCCCCTCTGTGTCTCTCTCTATATATATATGTATGTTCCCCCTCTGTGTCTCTCTCTCTATATATATGTATGTTGTTCCTCCCTCTGTGTCTCTCTCTATATATGTATGTATGTTCCCTCCTCTGTGTCTCTCTCTATATATATGTATGTTCCCCCCCTCTGTGTCTCTCTCTCTATATATATGTATGTTCCCCCCTCTGTGTCTCTCTCTATATATATATATGTTCCCCTCCCTCTGTGTCTCTCTCTATATATATGTATATGTTTCCCCCTCTGTGTCTCTCTCTATATATATATATATATGTATGTTCCCCCTCTGTGTCTCTCTCTATATATATATGTATGTTCCCCCTCTGTGTCTCTCTCTCTATATATATATGTATGTTCCCTCCTCTGTGTCTCTCTCTCTATATATATATGTATGTTCCCCCTCTGTGTCTCTCTCTATATATGTGTATGTTCCCCTCTGTGTCTCTCTCTATATATATGTATGTTCCCCCTCTGTGTCTCTCTCTCTATATATATATATATGTATGTTCCCCCTCTGTGTCTCTCTCTCTATATATATGTATGTTCCCCCTCTGTGTCTCTCTCTCTGTGTCCCCCTCTGTGTCTCTCTCTATATATATATATGTATGTTCCCCCTCTGTGTCTCTCTCTGTGTCCCCCCTCTGTGTCTCTCTATATATATATGTATGTTCCCCCCCCTCTGTGTCTCTCTCTATATATATGTATGTTCCCCCCTCTGTGTCTCTCTCTGTATATATGTGTATGTTCCCCCTCTGTGTCTCTATATATATATGTATGTTCCCCCCTCTGTGTCTCTCTCTATATATATATGTATGTTCCCCCCTCTGTGTCTCTCTATATATATGTATGTTCCCCCCTCTGTGTCTCTCTCTATATATATGTATGTTCCCCCCTCTGTGTCTCTCTCTATATATATATGTATGTTCCCCCCCTCTGTGTCTCTCTCTCTATATATATGTGTATGTTCCCCCTCTGTGTCTCTCCCTCTGTGTCCCCCCTCTGTGTCTCTCTCTATATATATATGTATGTTCCCCCCTCTGTGTCTCTCTATATATATATGTATGTTCCCCCCTCTGTGTCTCTCTCTCTCTATATATATGTATGTTCCCCCTCTGTGTCTCTCTCTCTATATATATATGTTCCCCCTCTGTGTCTCTCTCTCTATATATATGTATGTTTCCCCTCTGTGTCTCTCTCTCTATATATATGTATGTATGTCCCCCTCTGTGTCTCTCTCTCTATATATATGTATGTTTCCCCTCTGTGTCTCTCTCTATATATATATATATGTTCCCCCCTCTGTGTCCTCTCTATATATGTGTATGTTCCCCCCTCTGTGTCTCTCTCTATATATATATGTATGTTCCCCCTCTGTGTCTCTCTCTCTATATATATGTATGTTCCCCCTCTGTGTCTCTCTCTATATATATATATATGTATGTTCCCTCCTCTCTGTCTCTCTCTATATATATATATGTATGTTCCCCCTCTGTGTCTCTCTCTCTATATATATATATATGTTCCCCCCTCTGTGTCTCTCTATATATATATATGTATGTTCCCCCTCTGTGTCTCTCTCTATATATATATGTATGTTCCCCCTCTGTTCCCCCTCTGATATGTGTATGTTCTCTCTGTCTATCTATATATATATATGTATGTTCCCCCTCTGTGTCTCTCTCTATATATATATATATATGTATGTTCCCCCCTCTGTGTCTCTCTCTCTATATATATATGTTCCCCCTCTGTCTCTGATGTATGTTCCCCCTCTGTGTCTCTCTCTCTATATATATGTGTATGTTCCCCCCTCTGTGTCTCTCTCTATATATATGTATGTTCCCTCCTCTGTGTCTCTCTCTATATATATATGTATGTTCCCCCTCTGTGTCTCTCTCTATATATATGTATATGTTCCTCCCTCTGTGTCTCTCCTCTCTATATATATGTATGTTTCCCCCCTCTGTGTCTCTCTCTATATATATGTATGTTCCCCCCTCTGTGTCTCTCTCTCTATATATATATGTATGTTCCCCCCTCTGTCTCTCTCTCTATATATATATGTATGTTCCCCCTCTCTGTCTCTCTCTATATATGTGTATGTTCCCCCTCTGTGTCTCTCTCTCTATATATATATGTATGTTCCCCCCTCTGTGTCTCTCTCTATATATATGTATGTTCCCTCCCTCTGTCTCTCTCTCTCTCTATATATATGTATGTTCCCCCTCTGTGTCTCTCTATATATATATATGTATGTTCCCTCCCTCTGTGTCTCTCTCTCTATATATATGTATGTTCCCCCTCTGTGTCTCTCTCTCTATATATATGTATGTTCCCCCCTCTGTGTCTCTCTCTATATATATGTATGTTTCCCCCTCTGTGTCTCTCTCTATATATATGTATGTTCCCCCCTCTGTGTCTCTCTCTCTATATATATATATGTATGTTCCCCCTCTGTGTCTCTCTCTATATATATGTATGTTCCCCCCTCTGTGTCTCTCTCTATATATATGTGTATGTTCCCCCTCTGTGTCTCTCTCTCTATATATATGTATGTTTCCCCCTCTGTGTCTCTCTATATATATGTTTCCCCCTCTGTGTCTCTCTCTATATGTATGTTCCCCCTCTGTCTCTCTCTCTCTATATATATATGTATGTTCCCCCTCTGTGTCTCTCTCTATATATGTGTTCCCCCTGTGTCCTCTCTCTATATCTCTATCTATATATATGTATGTTCCCCCCTCTGTGTCTCTCTCTATATATATATGTGTATGTTCCCCCCCTCTGTGTCTCTCTCTCTATATATATGTATGTTCCCCCTCTGTGTCTCTCTCTATATATATGTATGTTCCCCCCTCTGTAATAATAATGTCTCTCTCTCTATATATGTGTATGTTCCTCCTCTCTGTCTCTATATATATATATGTATGTTCCCCCCTCTGTGTCTCTCTCTATATATATATGTATGTTCCCCCTCTGTGTCTCTCTCTCTATATATATGTATGTTCCCCCTCTGTGTCTCTCTCTATATATATGTGTATGTTCCCCCTCTCTATATATGTGTGTTCCCTCCCTCTGTGTCTCTATATATATATGTATGTTCCCCCCTCTGTCTCTCTCTCTATATATATATGTATGTTCCCCCCTCTGTGTCTCTCTCTCTATATATGTGTATGTTCCCCCCTCTGTCTCTCTCTCTATATATATGTATGTTCCCCCCTGTGTCTCTCTCTATATATATATGTATGTTCCCCCCTCTGTCTCTCTCTCTCTATATATATGTATGTTTCCCTCTCTGTGTCTCTCTCTCTATATATATGTATGTTCCCCCCTCTGTGTCTCTCTCTATATATATGTATGTTCCCTCCCTCTGTCTCTCTCTCTATATATATATATATATGTATGTTCCCCCCTCTGTGTCTCTCTCTATATATATGTATGTTCCCCCTCTGTGTCTCTCTCTATATATATGTATGTTCCCCCTCTGTGTCTCTCTCTCTCTATATATATGTATGTTCCCCCTCTGTCTCTCTCTCTATATATGTATGTTCCTCCCCCTCTGTCTCTCTCTCTCTCTATATATATGTGTATGTTCCCCCCTCTGTGTCTCTCTCTATATATATGTATGTTCCCCCCTCTCTGTATATGTGTATGTTTCCTCTCTATATATATATGTATGTTCCCCCTCTGTGTCTCTCTCTCTCTATATATGTGTATGTTCCCCCCTCTGTCTCTCTCTCTCTATATATATATATGTTCCCCCTCTGTGTCTCTCTCTCTATATATATATATGTATGTTCCCCTCTCTGTCTCTCTCTATATATGTATGTATCCTCCCTCTGTTTCTATATATATGTATGTTCCCCCTCTGTGTCTCTCTATATATATATATGTATGTTTCCCCCCTCTGTGTCTCTCTCTATCTATATATGTATGTTCCCCCCTCTGTGTCTCTCTCTATATATATATATGTATGTTCCCCCTCTGTGTCTCTCTCTCTCTATATATATGTATATGTTCCCCCCTCTGTGTCTCTCTCTCTATATATATATATATGTATGTTCCCCCTCTGTGTCTCTCTCTATATATATATGTATGTTCCCCTCTGTGTCTCTCTCTCTATATATATATGTTCCCCCTCTGTGTCTCTCTATATATATGTATGTTCCCCCTCTGTGTCTCTCTCTATATATGTGTATGTTTCCCTCCTCTGTCTCTCTATATATATATGTATGTTCCCCCCTCTGTGTCTCTCTATATATATATATATGTTCCCCCCTCTGTGTCTCTCTCTCTATATATATGTATGTTTCCCCCTCTGTGTCTCTCTCTATATATATGTATGTTCCCCCTCTGTGTCTCTCTCTCTATATATATATGTATGTTCCCCCCTCTGTGTCTCTCTCTATATATATATGTATGTTCCCCCTCCTCTGTTCTCCTCTAGTGTATGTTCCTCCCTCTGTGTCTCTATATATATATATGTATGTTCCCTCCCTCTGTCTCTCTCTATATATATATATGTATGTTCCCCCTCTGTGTCTCTCTCTCTATATATATATATATTCCCCCCTCTGTGTCTCTCTCTCTATATATATGTATATCCCCCTCTGTGTCTCTCTCTATATATATATATATATATGTATGTTCCCCCTCTGTGTCTCTCTCTATATATATGTATATGTTCCCCCTCTGTGTCTCTCTCTATATATATATGTATGTTCCCCCCCTCTGTGTCTCTCTCTCTATATATATATATGTATGTTCCCCCTCTGTGTCTCTCTCTATATATATATGTATGTTCCTCCCTCTGTGTCTCTCTCTATATATATATATGTATGTTCCCCCCTCTGTGTCTCTCTCTCTGTGTATATGTATATGTTCCCCCCTCTGTGTCTCTCTCTATATATATATATATATATGTTCCCCCTCTGTGTCTCTCTCTCTATATATATATATGTATGTTCCCCCCTCTGTGTCTCTCTCCCCATATATATGTATGTTCCCCCCTCTGTGTCTCTCTCTCTATATATATATATATGTATGTTCCCCCTCTGTGTCTCTCTCTATATATATATATATGTTCCCCCCTGTGTCTCTCTCTCTATATATATATATATATGTATGTTCCCCCTCTGTGTTCTCTCTCTATATATATGTGTATATGTTCCCCCTCTGTTCTCCTCTATATATATGTCTCTCTCTCTATATATATATGTATGTTCCCCCCTCTGTGTCTCTCCCCTCTGTGTCTATATATATATATGTATGTTCCCTCTCTATATATATGTATGTTCCCTCTCTGTCTCTCTCTCTATATATATATATATATATTATGTATGTTCCCCCTCTGTGTCTCTCTCTATATATATATTGTATGTTCCCCCTCTGTGTCTCTCTCTCTATATATATATATATATGTATGTTCCCCCTCTGTGTCTCTCTCTATATATATGTATGTTCCCCCCCTCTGTGTCTCTCTCTCTATATATATATGTTCCCCCTCCTCTGTCTCTCTCTATATATATGTATGTTCCCCCTCTGTGTCTCTCTCTCTATATATATGTATGTTCCCCCCTCTGTGTCTCTCTCTATATATATGTATGTTCCCCCTCTGTGTCTCTCTCTCTATATATATGTATGTTCCCCCTCTGTGTCTCTCTATATATATATATGTATGTTCCCCCTCTGTGTCTCTCTCTCTATATATATATGTTCCCCCCTCTGTGTCTCTCTCTCTATATATATATGTATGTTCCCCCTCTGTGTCTCTCTCTCTATATATATATATATGTTCCCCCCCTCTGTGTCTCTCTCTATATATATATGTATGTTCCCCCCCTCTGTGTCTCTCTCTCTATATATGTATGTTCCCCCTCTGTGTCTCTCTCTCTATATATATGTATGTTCCCCCCTCTGTGTCTCTCTCTATATATATATATGTATGTTCCCCCTCTGTGTCTCTCTCTATATATATATATATGTTCCCCCCTCTGTGTCTCTCTATATATATATATATATGTATGTTCCCCCCTCTGTCTCTCTCTCTATATATATCCCCCTCTGTGTCTCTCTATATATATATATATGTATGTTCCCCCTCTGTGTCTCTGTATGTTTCCCCCTCTCTCTGTGTCTCTCTATATATATATGTATGTTCCCCCTCTGTGTCTCTCTCTATATATATGTATGTTCCCCCTCTGTCTCTCTCTCTATATATATATGTATGTTCCCCCCTCTGTCTCTCTCTCTCTATATATATGTATGTTTCCCCTCTGTGTCTCTCTCTATATATATATGTATGTTCCCTCCTCTGTCTCTCTCTCTCTATATATGTGTTCTCTCTGTCTCTATATATATATATGTTCCTCCCTCTGTGTCTCTCTCTCTATATATATATATGTTCCCCCTCCCCTCTGTGTTCCCCCTCTCTCTCTATCTATATATATGTATGTTCCCCCCTCTGTGTCTCTCTCTATATATATGTATGTTCCCCCCTCTGTCTCTCTCTCTATATATATATATGTATGTTCCCCCTCTGTGTCTCTCTCTATATATATGTATGTTCCCCCTCTGTGTCTCTCTCTCTATATATATGTATGTTCCCCCTCTGTCTCTCTCTATATATGTATGTTCCCCCCTCTGTGTCTCTCTCTATATATATATGTATGTTCCCCCCTCTGTGTCTCTCTCTATATATATGTATGTTCCCTCTATATATGTATATGTATGTTCCCCCTCTGTGTCTCTCTCTCTATATATATATGTATGTTCCCCCTCTGTGTCTCTCTCTATATATATATGTATGTTCCCCCCCTGTGTCTCTCTCTCTATATATATATATATATGTATGTTCCCCCCTCTGTGTCTCTCTCTCTATATATATGTATATGTTCCCCCTCTGTGTCTCTCTCTATATATATATATATGTTCCCCCCTCTGTGTCTCTCTCTATATATATGTATTCCCCCCCTCTGTGTCTCTCTCTCTATATATATGTATGTTCCCCCTCTGTGTCTCTCTATATATGTGTATGTTCTATATATATATGTATGTATCTGTCTCTCTCTCTATATATATGTATATGTTCCTCCCTCTGTGTCTCTCTCTCTATATATATGTATGTTCCCCCTCTGTGTCTCTCTCTATATATATATATGTATGTTCCCCCTCTCTGTGTTCTCTCTCTCTATATATATGTATGTTCCCCCTCTGTGTCTCTCTCTATATATATATGTATGTTCCCCCCTCTGTGTCTCTCTCTATATATATATGTATGTTCCCCCTCTGTGTCTCTCTCTCTATATATATGTATATGTTCCCCCCCTCTGTGTCTCTCTCTCTATATATATGTATGTTCCCCCCTCTGTGTCTCTCTCTATATATATGTATGTTCCCCCCTCTGTGTCTCTCTCTATATATATATGTATGTTCCCCCCCCTCTGTGTCTCTCTCTCTATATATATATATATTTCCCCCCTCTGTGTCTCTCTCTATATATATGTATGTTCCTCCTCTGTGTATATGTATGTTCCCCCTCTGTGTCTCTCTCTCTATATATATATATATGTTCCCCCCTCTGTGTCTCTCTCTATATATATATGTATGTTCCCCCCTCTGTGTCTCTCTCTCTATATATATATATATGTATGTTCCCCCTCTGTGATATATATATGTATGTTCCCTCCTCTGTGTCTCTCTCTATATATATATATATGTTCCCCCCTCTGTGTCTCTCTCTCTATATATATATATGTATGTTCCCCCTCTGTGTCTTCTCTATATATATATATGTATGTTCCCCCCCTCTGTGTCTCTCTCTATATATATGTATGTTCCCCCCTCTGTGTCTATATCTCTATATATATATGTATGTTCCCCCTCTGTGTCTCTCTCTCTATATATATATGTATGTTTCCCCCTCTGTGTCTCTCTCTATATATATGTATGTTCCCCCTCTGTCTCTCTTTCCCCCCTCTGTGTCTCTCTCTATATATGTGTATGTTCCCCTCCCTGTGTCTCTCTCTATATATATATGTATGTTCCCCCCCCTCTGTGTCTCTCTCTCTCTATATATGTGTATGTCTCTGTGTCTCTCTATATATATGTATGTTCCCCCCTCTGTGTCTCTCTCTCTATATATATGTATGTTTTCCCCCTCTGTGTCTCTCTCTATATATATATATGTTCCTGTTTCCCCCTCTGTGTCTCTTCTCCCCCCTATATATATGTATGTTGTCCCCCTCTGTGTCTCTCTCTCTATATATATGTATGTTTTCCCCCCTCTGTGTCTCTCTCTCTAGTGTATGTTTCCCCCTCTGTGTCCTCTCTCTCTATATATATGTATGTTCCCCCTCTGTGTGTATGTTCCCCCCTCTGTCTCTCTATATATATATATGTATGTTCCCCCTCTGTGTCTCTCTCTCTATCTATATATGTATGTTCCCTCCCTCTGTGTCTCTGTTCCCCCTCTGTGTCTCTCTCTATATATATGTATGTTCCCCCTGTCCTCTGTGTCTCTGTCTCTCTGTCTCTATATATATGTATGTTTCCCCCTCTGTCTCTCTCTCTCTCTATATATATATGTGTCCCCCTCTGTGTCTCCTCTCTATATATATATATGTCTGTTCCCCCTCTGTGTCTCTCTCTCTATATATATGTATGTTTCCCTTCTGTCTCTCTCTCTTCTATATATATGTATGTTCCCTCCTCTGTGTTTCTCTATATATATGTATGTTCCCCCCCTCTGTGTCTCCTCTCTATATATATGTATGTTCCCCCCCTCTGTCTCTCTCTCTCTAATATATGTGTATCCCCCCATATATATATGTAATGTCTGTGTCTCTCTCTCTATGCTCCCCCTCTGTATGTTCCCCCTCTGTGTCTCTCTCTATATATATATATATATATGTATGTTCCCCCTCTGTGTCTCTCTCTATATATATGTATGTTCCCCCCTCTGTCTCTCTCTCTCTATATATGTGTATGTTCCCCCTCTGTCTCTCTCTATATGTGTATATATATGTATGTTCCCCCTCTGTGTCTCTCTCTCTATATATATGTGTATGTTCCCCCCTCTGTGTTCTCTCTCTATATATGTGTATGTTCCCCCTCTGTGTCTCTCTGTCTATATATATATGTATGTTCCCCCCTCTGTGTCTCTCTATCTCTATATAATGTGTATGTTCCCCCTCTGGTCTCTCCTCTCTATATATGTATGTTGTTCCCCCTCTGTGTCTCTCTCTCTCTATATATGCTATGTTCCCTCCCTCTGTCTCTCTCCTCTCTATATATATATATGTTCCTCCCTCTGTGTCTTCTCTCTATATATGTGTATGTTCCCCCTCTGTGTGTTCTCTATATATATATATGTATGTATGTTCCCCCCTCTGTGTCTCTCTCTATATATATGTATGTTCCCCCCTCTGTGTCTCTCTCTCTCTATATATATATATGTTCCCCCTCTGTGTCTCTCTCTATATATATATGTTTTCCCCCCTCTGTCTCTCTCTCTCTATATATATATGTATGTTCCCCCTCTGTGTCTCTCTCTATATATATGTATGTTCCCCCCCCTCTGTGTCTCTCTCTCTCTATATATGTGTATGTTCCCCCCTCTGTGATCTCTCTCTATATATATGTGTATGTTTCTCTGTGTTCTCTATATCTATATATATATGTTCCCCCCTCTGTGTCTCTCTCTCTATATATATGTATGTTCCCCCTCTGTGTCTCTATATATATGTATGTGTATGTTCCCCCTATGTGTGTGTCTCTCTCTCTCTCTCTATATATATGTATGTTCCCCCTCTGTATCTATATATGTATGTTTCCCCCTGTGTCTCTGTGTCTCTGTCTCTCTATATATGTATGTTCCCCCTCTGTGTCTCTCTCTCTATATATATGTATGTTCCTCCCTCTGTCTCTCTCTCTATATATATGTATGTTCCCCCTCTGTCTCTCTCTCTCTATATATGTATGTTCCCCCTGTTCCCAGTGTATTGTGTTCCTCCTCTGTATGTAATAATAATAATAATAATAATATGTAATGTGTGTTCCCCCCTCTGGTCTCTAGCCAATCTCCCCTCTTATATATGTATGTGTTCCCCCTCTGTGTATATCTCTAGAGGTATGTGTTTCCCCCCTCTGTGTCTCTCTCTATATATATGTATGTTCCCCCTCTGTTCTCTCTCTCTATATATATGTATGTTCCCCCTCTGTGTCTCTCTCTATATATGTGTATGTTCCCCTCTGTCTGTGTCTCTCTCTATCTATATATATGTATGTTCCTCCTCTGTGTCTCTCTGTATATATAATAGTATGTAATGTGTGTAGTAATAATATCAATAATATGTTCCCCCTCTGTCTCTCTCTCTCTCTCTCTCTATATATATATATATATATATATATATATATATTTTTCCCCCCTCTGTGTCTCGCTCTCTCTCTCTATATTTATATATATATGTTCCCCTCCCTCTGTGTCTCTCATATATAAATATGTATATGTTCCCCCCTCTGTTACATACAGGCTATATACAGGCTACATACAGGCTATATACAGGCTATATACAGGCTAAATAAAGGCTACATACAGGCTATATACAGGCTAAATAAAGGCTACATACAGCCTATATATAGGCTATATACAGGCTATATACATGCTAAATAAAGGCTACATACAGGCTACATACTGTAACGGCGTTCTTCGTTTCTCAAAAGAGAGTCAGACCGAAATGCAGCGTGGTGGTTACTCATGTTCTTTAATGAATGAATCGATATACATGAAATAACTTATACAAATACAAAACAACAAACAGAACGTGAAACCTAATTACAGCCTATCTGGTGAACACGACACAGAGACAGGAACAATCACCCACGAAATACAAAGTGAAACACAGGCTACCTAAATACGGTTCCCTATCAGAGACAACAAGAATCACCTGACTCTGATTGAGAACAGCCTCAGGCAGCCAAGCATATACTAGACACACCCCTAATCAACCACAATCCCAATGCCTACAAAAACCCCAATACGACAATACAATAACCCCATGTCACACCCTGGCCTGAACAAATAATTAAAGAAAACACAAAATACTAAGACCAAGGCGTGACAGAACCCTCCCTAAGGTGCGGGACTCCCGGACGCACCTCAAAACCATAGGGAGGGTCCGGGTGGGCGTCTGTCCATGGTGGCGGTTACGGCTCGGGACGTGGACCCCACTCCATTAAAGTCATAGTTCCTCCCCTTCGCGTCCTGGGATAATCCACCCTCGCCGCCGACCATGGCCTAATAGTCCTCACCCAGAACCCCACTGAACTGAGGAGCAGCTCGTGACTGAGGGGCA
>NW_026279432.1:0-21574 GCF_023373465.1 Oncorhynchus keta | reverse complement strand
TCAGTAATCATACTGCATCAGAGGTGGAAACATGAATCAGTAATCATACTGCATCAGAGAAACATAAACATCAATCAGTATTCATACTGCATCAGAAATTGAAACATGAATCAGTAATCATACTGCATCAGAGAGGTGGAAACATGAATCAGTAATCATACTGCATCAGAGAAACATAAACATCAATAGTATTCATACTGCATCAGAGAGGTGGAACATTAACCAGTAATCATACTGCATCAGAGAGGTGGAAACATCAGTAATCATACTGCATCAGAGAGGTGGAAACATCAATCAGTAATCATACTGCATCAGAGAGGTGGAAACATCAATCAGTATTCATACATCAGAGAAACAGAAACATCAATCAGTATTCATACTGCATCAGAGAAACAGAAACATCAATCAGTAATCATACTACATCAGAGAGGTGGAAACATCAATCAGTATTCATACTGCATCAGAGAGGTGGAAACATCAATCAGTAATCATACTGCATCAGAGAAACAGAAACATCAATCAGTATTCATACTGCATCAGAGAGGTGGAAACATCAATCAGTATTCATACTGCATCAGAGAAACAGAAACATCAATCAGTATTCATACTGCATCAGAGAAACAGAAATATGAATCAGTAATCATACTGCATCAGAGAGGTGGAAACATGAATCAGTAATCATACTGCATCAGAGAGGTGGAAACATCAATCAGTATTCATACTGCATCAGAGAAACAGAAACATCAATCAGTAATCATACTACATCAGAGAGGTGGAAACATCAATCAGTATTCATACTGCATCAGAGAGGTGGAAACATCAATCAGTAATCATACTGCATCAGAGAAACAGAAACATCAATCAGTATTCATACTGCATCAGAGAGGTGGAAACATCAATCAGTATTCATACTGCATCAGAGAAACAGAAACATCAATCAGTATTCATACTGCATCAGAGAAACAGAAATATGAATCAGTAATCATACTGCATCAGAGAGGTGGAAACATGAATCAGTAATCATACTGCATCAGAGAGGTGGAAATATGAATCAGTAATCATACTGCATCAGAGAGGTGGAAACATGAATCAGTAATCATACTGCATCAGAGAAACAGAAACATCAATCAGTAATCATACTGCATCAGAGACATGGAAACATGAATCAGTAATCATACTGCATCAGAGAAACAGAAACATCAATCAGTATTCATACTGCATCAGAGAAACAGAAACATCAATCAGTATTCATACTGCATCAGAGAAACAGAAACATCAATCAGTAATCATACTGCATCAGAGAGGTGGAAACATGAATCAGTAATCATACTGCATCAGAGAAACAGAAACATCAATCAGTAATCATACTGCATCAGAGACATGGAAACATGAATCAGTAATCATACTGCATCAGAGACATGGAAACATGAATCAGTAATCATACTGCATCAGAGAGGTGGAAACATGAATCAGTAATCATACTGCATCAGAGAAACAGAAACATCAATCAGTAATCATACTGCATCAGAGACATGGAAACATGAATCAGTAATCATACTGCATCAGAGACATGGAAACATGAATCAGTAATCATACTGCATCAGAGAAACAGAAACATCAATCAGTAATCATACTGCATCAGAGATGTGGTAACCACAACATCAAAACATCCTATTAAGTCTCTGTTCATTATAGATATAATTAGTATCTGTCCACCTGTTCAGTCTAGTCAGTAGTGTATAGATGATCATGTTTCTCTTCATTAGGAGTCGACTTAGGCGTCTTTTTCATCAAGTAATTCATTGAATTCTACCATTTATCTCATTGCTTATGATGAGTCCAGTTATAGATGTGTATTACCAATGCAAACTGTATAGTTGTTTTGTATTACCAATGCAGCTAGATCCGCCAGTCAGCCATGATCTTCTAGATCTGCCAGTCAACCAGATTCTTCCAGATCTGCCAGTCAACCAGTCTCTTCCAGATCTGCCAGTCAACCAGAATCTTCCAGATCCGCCAGCCAGCCATCTACCGGAGCCTACTACCTGCCTGAGCTTCATCTCAGTACTGGGCTTCCTCTCAGTACTGGGCTTCCTCTCAGTACTGGGCTGCCCCTCAGTCCCGGGCTGCCCCTCAGTCCCGGGCTGCCCCTCAGTCCCGAGCTGCCCCTCAGTCCCGAGCTGCCCCTCAGTTCAGTGGGGTTCTGGGTGAGGACTATTAGGCCATGGTCGGCGGCGAGGGTGGATTATCCGAGGACGCGAAGGGGAGGAACTATGACATTAATGGAGTGGGGTCCACGTCCCGAGCCGGAACCGCCACCATGGACAGACGCCCACCCGGGCCCTCCCTATGGTTGTGAGGTGCGTCCGGGAGTCCGAGTCCGCACCTTAGGGGGGTTCTGTCACGCCTTGGTCATAGTGTTTTGTGTTTTCGTTATATATTTGGTCAGGCCAGGGTGTGACGTTGTGTTTCGTATTGGGGTTTTGTAGGCATTGGGATTGCGGCTGAGTAGGGGTGTAGCTTAGGTTGGCTGCCTGAGGCGGTTCTCAATCAGAGTTAGGTGATTCTCGTTGTCTCTGATTGGGAACCATATTTAGGTAGCCGGGGTTTCACTGTGTATTTCGTGGGTGATTGTTCCTATCTCTGTGTAGTTTCACCACATAGGCTGTAATTAGGTTTCACGTTCCGTTTGTTGTTTTTTTGTATTTATTAAGTTATTTCATGTATCGTCATTTGTTTCATTAAAGACATGAGTAACCACCATGCGGCATTTCGGTCCGACTCTCTTTCGACAAACGAAGAACGCCGTTACACCGACAACACATAAACGTCTCCTAGCCTCCCTAACACTACAACTAAAACAAAATAATATAAAAATGATTTTATAAAACTCAAACTACAAATAAAAATGAGTAAATCAAGTCTGAAAACTAACTGACACTAAACTGAATTTATAATAAAAATGTCAAAACGAATAGAAATAAAATGTATAGAAAAATCACAAAACTATAATAACCTTGATATCAAGAAATATCGGTAGATATCAAAGGGATAGGCCCTGGTATCTCTAGAAGGCGAGGCCACTCAGCAGCATCTGTTTATCGCTGCGTTACAGAGTCTTTATAGATAAATGGCAACAGAGATCACAGAGGTATCTATTCAACAGTAACCAACCAGGATATACTGTAGGTTACTGCTGGGTCGTATTCATTACAGCACACTGTAGCAAAACATTTTGGAACTGAAAACAAAAACTAGGACAAGTTCAGATAGTTCCATCCTGTTTCAGTCAGTTTTATTACATTTGGAACCTAATGAATACAACCCGGAGCCTAATGAATAAAACTGTGTTGAGAAGGGCTGTCCTACTCTACGAGGTTGGGCAAAGACAACCTGTCACAGATTCAAGCTGTACTGTAGAGAGCTTTCAGAGTAGTATTCAGCCATTAATGTGAAAGAAAATATACACTCGACATTATACATTCGACATTTTATAGCACTAGTCAATAGGCTATTCAGTGAATTCTGCAACAACAACAACAATTTGAATATGTAAGTAGTCAACATTCTGTAGTTTTTAACCCTGCAGAATTGAATTAATCATAAAAAATTTAACAAGAGCAATATTAACGTGCGAGAAGCACAATTACTAGTTAATAAGCCATTGTCAGTGATTCTGCTCCTGTTTCTGGCAGATGTGTTAGACAGCAACAAGCAGGCTCCCACTGTTTGTTTCCCCACAGTGCACACAACAAGCAGGCTCCCACTGTTTGTTTCCCCACAGTACACACAACAAGTAGGCTCCCACTGTTTGTTTCCCCACAGTGCACACAACAAGCAGGCTCCCACTGTTTGTTTCCCCACAGTACACACAACAAGCAGGCTCCCACTGTTTGTTTCCCCACAGTGCACACAACAAGCAGGCTCCCACTGTTTGTTTCCCCACAGTACACACAACAAGTAGGCTCCCACTGTTTGTTTCCCCACAGTGCACACAACAAGCAGGCTCCCACTGTTTGTTTCCCCACAGTACACACAACAAGCAGGCTCCCACTGTTTGTTTCCCCACAGTACACACAACAAGCAGGCTCCCACTGTTTGTTTCCCCACAGTACACACAACAAGCAGGCTCCCACTGTTTGTTTCCCCACAGTACACACAACAAGCAGGCTCCCACTGTTTGTTTCCCCACAGTCCACACAACAAGCAGGCTCCCACTGTTTGTTTCATCACAGTACACACAACAAGCAGGCTCCCACTGTTTGTTTCATCACAGTACACACAACAAGCAGGCTCCCACTGTTTGTTTCATCACAGTACACACAACAAGGCCACACACATAAAGTATCATATTACTCTGCTTAACTCTCATTATTGTCCCAATAAAGACGGTATTACAGAGCATCCAGTTAACTATCAGAGATCTAGGATCTGATCTGGCAGAATGGCACCATGCAGCCTCAGATGTTCTCCTGTGTGACAGCCTGGCAGTCCTTTGTACTTGGCTTTGAAGAGGATATGACTTCACTGTTTCATTCATTCACATCGAACAAAGAAAGAATGCAGTTTAAATTAAAGCACACACACACACACACACTCTCCCTTTCTAGAGACACCCTTTATCCATTTCAAAGCATCAAATGCATTTCATTCCACAGAGGTAGGACCCTCCCACTAAACAGAAAGGCCGTGTGAGAGTGTACATGTGTGCAAACGTGCTGTAATAATAAAACTGACACACACACACACACACACACACACACACACACACACACACACACACACACACACACACACACACACACACACACACACACACACACACACTCCTGCATTCTCCAGTAGGAGGCCCCATCTGGTCCCAGCTGATTGGCTATTTACTGGAGAGGTTCTCCTACAGGGACCCTCACTGGGAGGAGTGGTTCATGGCTGTTCATTTCTCTGTGTTTTCACACAGTCAGGGACCCAGAGGGAGAGAGAGAGAGAGTGATGCAGCTTAAGCCCCACCCTCTTCAACATACTGTATATATCAGCTAATTGGCGAGGGCAGTAGAACAGTATGCAGCACCCGGCCTCACCCTACTCGAATCTGAAGTCAAATGTCTGTTTGCTGATGATCTGGTGCTTCTGTCCCCAACCAAGGAGGGCCTACAGAAGCACCTAGATCTTCTGTACAGATCCTTTCAGACATGGGCCCTGACAGTAAATCTCAGTAAGACAAACATGGTGGTGTTCCAAAAAAGGTCCAGCACACAAAACACTACACATACCTCGGCCTAAACATCAGCGCCACAGGTAACTTCCACAAAGCTGTGAACGATCTGAGAGACAAGGCAAGAAGGGCCTTCTATGCCATCAAAAGGAATGTAAAATTCAACATACTAATTAGGATCTGGCTAAAAATACTTGAATCAGTTATAGAACCCAGTGCCTTTTATGGTTGTGAGGTCTGGGGTCCACTCACCAACCAGGACTTCACAAAATGGGACAAACATACAGATTTCTGCAGAAATATCCTCCATGCACAACGTAAAAAAACAAATAATGCACGCAGAGCAGAATTAGGCCGATACCGCTAATGGTCAAAATCCAGAAAAGAGACGTTCAATTCTACAACCAATCAAGCTGGTCCTGAGGCTCTGTTCACAAACACAAACAGAGCCCCAGGACAGCTACACAATTAGACCCAACAAAAATCCTGAGAAAACAAACAGATAATTACTTAACACATTGAAAATAATTAACCAAAAAAACAGAGCAAACTAGAATGCTATTTGGCCCTAAACAGAGTACACAGTGGCCTGACCACGGTACCTGACCACGGTACCTGACCACGGTGACTGACCCAAAATTAGGGAAAGCTTTTTTTTTTTACCTTTATTTTACTAGGCAAGTCAGTTAAGAACAAATTCTTGTTTTCAATGACGGCCTTGGAACAGTGGGTTAACTGCCTGTTCAGGGGCAGAACGAGAGATGTGTACCTTGTCAGCTTTGACTATGTACATGTAACAGACTCACTCTGAGACCTTGAAGTAGTGGTTCCCCTTGCTTCTGCAAGGGCCGTGGCTTTTGTGGAGCGATGGGTAACGATGCTTCTGGTTCGAGCCCGGTTAGGGGCGAGGGGACGGATTAAAGTTATACTGTTACATATAGACTCAGTGAGCATAACCTTGCTATTGAGAAAGGCCGCCGTTGGCAGACATGATTCTCAAGAGAAGACAGGCTAAGTGCTCACTGCCCACAAAATGAGGTGGAAACTGATCTGCACTTCCTAACCTTCTGCCAAATATATGACCATATTAGAGAGACATACTTCCCTCAGATTACACAGATCCACAAAGAATTCTAAAACAAATCAAATGTTGATAAACTCCCATGTCTACTGGGTGAAATACCACAGTGTGCCATCACAGCAGCAAGATTTGTGACCTGTTGTCACAAGAAAAAGGTAACCAGTGAAGAACAAACACCACTGAATATAAAACCCACATTTATGTTCATTTATTTTCCCTTGTGTACTATTTTGTAACTAATTGCACATCGTTGCAACACTGTATATTGACATAATGACATTTGAAATGTCTTTATTCTTTTGGAAACTTATATGAGTGAAATGTTTACTGTTCACTTTTTATTGTTTATTTCACTTTTGTATATTATCTATTTCACTTGCTATGGTAATGTAAACATGTTTCCCATGCCAATAAAGCCCTTTGAATTGAATTGAAATGGAATTGAAAGAGAAAGAGAGAGAGAGAGAGAATAAAAGCGTCCGGGAAATACTCAATCACACCCACCTAACCTGGAAGGAACCGCGGCGAGGAGAATGGGAGAGAAATGTCTGACAGGCTGAGGAGGAACGAACAAGAGCCTTGGACTTTGGCTCAAGTCTATAAGGGTTTAACGGTGTGAGCGGGACTCTTCATATGTGTCTGGTCTGACAGACCAGGGGTTTAATGATCGAGCACGCACGCACGCACGCACACACACACACACACACACACACACACACACACACACACACACACACACACCCAGACCAAAGAACTTCTCACATTCCAGCGGCCCACTAAATATCTCTCCCGCCGTCGCACAATCAAAAGGGATTTACTGACAAATATTTCAAACTCCACACAACCTACTTGAGGGACACCATTGTTGACCTGTCTGCCACACTTTTAACAAGAGCCATGTCTCCAGACTAATTTCTAAAGAATTTTTTTTAGAGAGTGTAGCGAGAGAGAGAGAGAGAGAGAGAGAGCAATGGAAACCGCGTCTCCACTCCAGCAGTGTGCAAGACTAATGAGCAAGAAAACCTAGTGACACATCACACTCAGTTGGTTTAATGAAAACACAGGGCCAGGAATAGCCTCTCTGCAGTGTCTAGCCTCCGCTGCAGCGTGCAAGCGATTTAGCTCCCTGACAAAAAGCGAGCAAATTTTGGCGGCCCCCAATCACCCACCACCTCGACAGCCCCATCAATGTCATAGGCAGCAGGCGGCTGTGGCAGCGCAGCGACGCTCACATCACGGAAACTGCTGTGCATGCCCAGCTCCGTACCCGCTACCCGCTCCACCTTGCCCCCGACCCCCTCTGCCTGTGGTGGGCCACGTGCCATCTCAGCTGGCTGGCAGAGCTCCATGGGCCATCTGGACACCAGCCAGCCAGGGCATGAATGTTTTATGAGGGGAGAGGAGAGGGGGAGGAGGAAGAGAGGGGAGGGAGGGAGGAAGAGAGTGGGGAGGGAGGGAGGGAGGGAGGGAGGGAGGGAGGGAGGGAGGGAGGGAGGGAGGGAGGGAGGGAGGGAGGGAGGGAGGGAGGGAGGGGAGGGAGGGAGGGAGGGAGGAAGAGAGGGGGAGGGAGGGAGGGAGGAAGAGAGTGGGGAGGGAGAGGGAGGAAGAGAGGGGGGGAGGAAGAGAGTGGGGAGGGAGGGAGGGAGGGTGGGAGGGAGGAGAGGGGGAGGGAGGGGAGGAAGAGAGGGCGAGGGAGGGAGGGGAGGAGGAAGAGGGGGGTCACGTGTTCTGATTCTATACAGTATTGATAACTGATGAATATTAGGGGACTTCTAAAAACAGAACTGATGAGGAATTGATTGTGCTGACAGGCAGAGATCTACAGGAAAACATGACCTCAGAAATAGTAGCTGGTTTGCCAGCTGGGCAGAATGATGATGACATCATAGATACTGATCAGTCTTGTTCTGCATGAAATATGATGGAAGAAGAGGCTGCTATCCATAGTCATGTTGTATCAACATATAAGCTATTAATACGGTAAGGAGTTCTGCTACTGGAAAGTTGGAGGTTAGACTATATGTTGTGCCATGTCAATATAACCTTAAAAACTGGGTTCAGCAACTAGTTTCAAAGTCTATTCACCACGTACACAGGATACAACAGTATGAATAAAAACACACAAGAACTACGATGAGAGTTAAAGAAACACGAGAATGGAAGTATATACAGGTCAGTGTTAGTACCTTATTCAATGTGCAGGGGTACTGGAGTGGTTGTATATACATGTCAGTGCCAGTAACTTATTCAATGTGCAGGGGTACTGGAGTGGTTGTATATACAGGTCCAGTACCTTATTCAATGTGCAGGGATACTGGAGTGGTTGTATATACATGTCAGTGTTAGTACCTTATTCAATGTGCAGGGGTACTGGAGTGGTTGTCTATACAGGTCAGTGTTAGTACCTTATTCAATGTGCAGGGATACTGGAGTGGTTGTCTATACAGGTCAGAGTCAGTACCTTATTCAATGTGCAGGGATACTGGAGTGGTTGTATATACATGTCAGTACCAGTACCTTATTCAATGTGCAGGGGTACTGGAGTGGTTGTATATACAGGTCAGTGTTAGTACCTTATTCAATGTTAAGGGGTACTGGAGTGGTTGTATATACAGGTCAGTACCAGTACCTTATTCAATGTGCAGGGGTACTGGAGTGGTTGTCTATACAGGTCAGTGTTAGTACCTTATTCAATGTCCAGGGATACTGGAGTGGTTGTATATACAGGTCAGTGTTAGTACCTTATTCAATGTCCAGGGGTACTGGAGTGGTTGTATATACAGGTCAGTGTTAGTACCTTATTCAATGTCCAGGGATACTGGAGGGGTTGTATATACAGGTCAGTGTTAGTACCTTATTCAATGTGCAGGGGTACTGGAGTGGTTGTATATACATGTCAGTGCCAGTACCTTATTCAATGTGCAGGGGTACTAGAGTGGTTGTATATACAGGTCCAGTACCTTATTCAATGTGCAGGGATACTGGAGTGGTTGTATATACATGTCAGTGTTAGTACCTTATTCAATGTGCAGGGGTACTGGAGTGGTTGTCTATACAGGTCAGTGTTAGTACCTTATTCAATGTGCAGGGATACTGGAGTGGTTGTCTATACAGGTCAGAGTCAGTACCTTATTCAATGTGCAGGGATACTGGAGTGGTTGTATATACATGTCAGTACCAGTACCTTATTCAATGTGCAGGGGTACTGGAGTGGTTGTATATACAGGTCAGTGTTAGTACCTTATTCAATGTTAAGGGGTACTGGAGTGGTTGTATATACAGGTCAGTACCAGTACCTTATTCAATGTGCAGGGGTACTGGAGTGGTTGTCTATACAGGTCAGTGTTAGTACCTTATTCAATGTCCAGGGATACTGGAGTGGTTGTATATACAGGTCAGTGTTAGTACCTTATTCAATGTCCAGGGGTACTGGAGTGGTTGTATATACAGGTCAGTGTTAGTACCTTATTCAATGTCCAGGGATACTGGAGGGGTTGTATATACAGGTCAGTGTTAGTACCTTATTCAATGTCCAGGGATACTGGAGGGGTTGTATATACAGGTCAGTGTTAGTACCTTATTCAATGTCCAGGGGTACTGGAGGGGTTGTATATACAGGTCAGTGTTAGTACCTTACTCAATGTTCAGGGGTACTGGAGTGGTTGTATATACAGGTCAGTACCAGTACCTTATTCAATGTACAGGGGTACTGGAGTGGTTATACAGGTCAGTGTTAGTACCTTATTCAATGTGCAGGGGTACTGGAGTGGTTGTATATACAGGTCAGTGTTAGTACCTCATTCAATGTGCAGGGGTACTGGAGTGGTTGTATATACAGGTCAGTGTTAGTACCTTATTCAATGTCCAGGGGTACTGGAGTGGTTGTATATACAGGTCAGTGTTAGTATCTTATTCAATGTTAAGGGGTACTGGAGTGGTTGTATATACAGGTCAGTGTTAGTACCTTATTCAATGTCCAGGGGTACTGGAGTGGTTGTCTATACAGGTCAGTGTTAGTACCTTATTCAATGTCCAGGGGTACTGGAGTGGTTGTCTATACAGGTCAGTGTTAGTACATTATTCAATGTCCAGGGGTACTGGAGTGGTTATACAGGTCAGTGTTAGTACCTTATTCAATGTGCAGGCGTACTGGAGTGGTTGTATATACAGGTCAGTACCAGTACCTTATTCAATGTACAGGGGTTATTCAATGTTAGTACCTTATTCAATGTGCAGGGGTACTGGAGTGGTTGTATATACAGGTCAGTGTTAGTATTATTCAATGTCAGGTCAGTGTTAGTACCTCATTCAATGTGCAGGGGTACTGGAGTGGTTGTATATACAGGTCAGTGTTAGTACCTTATTCAATGTCTGGAGTGGTTGTATATACAGGTCAGTGTTATGTCCAGGGGTACTGGTGGTTGTATATACAGGTCAGTGTTAGTACCTTATTCAATGTCCAGGGGTACTGGAGTGGTTGTATATACAGGTCAGTGTTAGTACCTTATTCAATGTCCAGGGGTACTGGAGTGGTTGTATATACAGGTCAGTGTTAGTACCTTATTCAATGTGCAGGGGTACTGGAGTGGTTGTATATACAGGTCAGTGTTAGTACCTTATTCAATGTCCAGGGGGGGTACTGGAGTGGTTTAGTACCTTACAGTCCAGGGGTCAGTGTTAGTACCTTATTCAATGTGCAGGGGTACTGGAGTGGTTGTATATACATGTCAGTGTTAGTACCTTATTCAATGTCCAGGGGTACTGGAGTGGTTGTATATACAGGTCAGTGTTAGTACCTTATTCAATGTCCAGGGGTACTGGAGTGGTTGTATATACATGTCAGTGTTAGTACCTTATTCAATGTCCAGGGGTACTGGAGTGGTAGTATATACAGGTCAGTGTTAGTACCTTATTCAATGTCCAGGGGTACTGGAGGGGTTGTATATACAGGTCAGTGTTAGTACCTTATTCAATGTCCAGGGGTACTGGAGTGGTAGTATATACAGGTCAGTGTTAGTACCTTATTCAATGTCCAGGGGTACTGGAGTGGTTGTCTATACAGGTCAGTGTTAGTACCTTACTCAATGTTCAGGGGTACTGGAGTGGTTGTATATACAGGTCAGTACCAGTACCTTATTCAATGTGCAGGGGTACTGGAGTGGTTGTATATACAGGTCAGTGTTAGTACCTTATTCAATGTGCAGGGGTACTGGAGTGGTTGTATATACAGGTCAGTGTTAGTACCTTATTCAATGTTCAGGGGTACTGGAGTGGTTATACAGGTCAGTGTTATTACCTTATTCAATGTGCAGGGGTACTGGAGTGGTTGTATATACAGGTCAGTACCAGTACCTTACTCAATGTGCAGGGGTACTGGAGTGGTTGTATATACAGGTCAGTGTCAGTACCTTATTCAATGTGCAGGGGTACTGGAGTGGTTGTATATACAGGTCAGTGTCAGTACCTCATTCAATGTGCAGGGGTACTGGAGTGGTTGTATATACAGGTCAGTACCAGTACCTTACTCTATGTGCAGGGGTACTGGAGTGGTTATACAGTATATACAGGTCAGTGTTAGTACCTTATTCAATGTGCAGGGGTACTGGAGTGGTTATACAGTATATACAGGTCAGTGTTAGTACCTTATTCAATGTGCAGGGGTACTGGAGTGGTTATACAGTATATACAGGTCAGTGTCAGTACCTTATTCAATGTGCAGGGGTACTGGAGTGGTTATACAGTATATACAGGTCAGTGTTAGTACCTTATTCAATGTGCAGGGGTACTGGAGTGGTTATACAGTATATACAGGTCAGTGTTAGTACCTTATTCAATGTGCAGGGGTACTGGAGTGGTTATACAGTATATACAGGTCAGTGTCAGTACCTTATTCAATGTTCAGGGGTACTGGAGTGGTTATACAGTATATACAGGTCAGTGTCAGTACCTTATTCAATGTTCAGGGGTACTGGAGTGGTTATACAGTATATACAGGTCAGGGCTGAAAAGTGACTGGTAGTAGGATATACATGTAAAACAGGGCTGAAATACTTATGGTAATACAATATACAGTGGCAAGAAACAGTATGTGAACCCTTTGGAATTACCTGGATTTCTGCATAAATTGGTCATCAAATTTGATCTGATCTTCATCTAAGTCACAACAATAGACAAACACAGTGTGCTTAAACTAGTAACACACAAATGATTGTTTTCTTGTCTATATTGAATACATAATTTAAACATTCACAGTGTAGGTTGGAAAAAGTATGTGAAACCCTGAAGCCAATGACTTCTCCAAAAGCTAATTGGAGTCAGGAGTCATCTGACCTGTCCAATCAATAAGAGGAGATTGGAGATGTTGGTTAGAGCTGCTTTGCCCTATAAAAAAACACTCACAAAATGTGAGTTTGCTATTCACAAGAAGCATTGCCTGATGTGAACCATGACTCGAACAAAAGAGATCTCAGAAAATTCCTTTTAACCGTTGTGCAGGTCTGATCCGCAACTCCAGAAAATGTTTGGTTGAGGTTATCGCTGCCAAAGGAGGGTCAACCAGTTATTAAATCCAAGGGTTCACATACTTTTCCCACCCTGCACTGTGAATGTTTACACGGTGTGTTCAATAAAGACATGAACAATTATAATTGTTTGTGTGTTATTAGTTTAAGCAGACTGTGTTTGTCTATTGTTGTGACTTAGATGAAGACCAGATCAAATGTTATGACCAATATGCAGAAAAACAGATAATTCCAAAGGGTTCACATACTGTTTCTTGCCACTGTATTTAGTGATTTGGTTTGATCTGGATATGGGCGTTGGCTCGGCTAGAATTTACATTGAATGCAATGTTGACGTCTCCTCTTTTAAAGTAATGCAATGTGTTATACACCACTTTAACAAGCAATATCTTCTTATTGTGGCTTCCCAAATGAGAGCATATTATTTCTTCAAATGTTGATAATGATATGGCTGGGACACCCGAACAGCAATATAGTGGTATTACATTGTGGTATTATGGGTCATGTGCTGAGCTGTGTGTCTGTCTCACTACCTAGGAGACCTGCTGGGTAACTTTTATCCTAGGCCCAGGGAAACAACGTTGCTATAGTAATGCAATCTAAGTGGGATAACCATAGCAACTGGGGCTTTCACTAGTAGAGATATTTTTTTTTTAAAGAGACAATATTGGAGAGGGGGGTGGGGTTGGAGGGATTCTGGATGGGGACAGAGACAGGGGGTGCGGTTTGGAGGGATTCTGGATGGGGGCAGGGGTGAGAGATAAGAGGGGGATGGATGGAGGGAGGGGGTATTTATCTGGTCCGATCAAATACAGGGGTTACGTAGAGTGATGGAGGAGGTGGTGTAGTCATGGAGGGACGGAGGAGGTGGTGTAGTCATGGAGGGATGGAGTAGGTGGTGTAGTCATGGAGGGATGGAGGAGGTGGTGTAGTCATGGAGGAGGTGGTGTAGTCATGGAGGAGGTGGTGTAGTCATGGAGGAGGTGGTGTAGTCATGGAGGGATGGAGGAGGTGGTGTAGTCATGGAGGAGATGGTGTAGTCATGGAGGAGGTGGTGTAGTCATGAAGGAGGTGGTGTAGTCATGGGGGGATGGAGGAGGTGGTGTAGTCATGGAGGAGGTGGTGTAGTCATGGAGGAGGTGGTGTAGTCATGGAGGAGGTGGTGTAGTCATGGATGGATGGAGGAGGTGGTGTAGTCATGGAGGAGGTGGTGTAGTCATGGAGGAGGTGGAGGAGGTGGTGTAGTCATGGAGGAGGTGGTGTAGTCATGGAGGAGGTGGTGTAGTCATGGAGGAGGTGGTGTAGTCATGGAGGGATGGAGGAGGTGGTGTAGTCATGGAGGAGGTGGTGTAGTCATGGAGGAGGTGGTGTAGTCATGGAGGGATGGAGTGTCTGGTGAAGGGGTGGAGAGGTGAAGGGGTGGAGAGGTGGAGAGGTGAAGGGGTGGAGGGGTGAAGGGGTGGAGAGGTGAAGGGGTGGAGAGGTGGAGAGGTGGAGAGGTGAAGGGGTGGAGAGGTGGAAAGGTGAAGGAGTGAAGGGGTGAAGGGGTGGAGGGGTGGAGAGGTGGAGAGGTGAAGGGGTGGAGAGGTGGAGAGGTGAAGGGGTGGAGGGGTGAAGGGGTGGAGAGGTGAAGGGATGGAGGGGTGGAGAGGTGAAGGGGTGGAGGGGTGAAGGGGTGGAGGGGTGAAGGGGTGGAGAGGTGAAGGGGTGGAGAGGTGGAGAGGTGGAGGGGTGGAGAGGTGAAGAGGTGAAGAGGTGTCTGAAGTGATTTTCCTCCAGTGGATAAAAGACTAAGAGATGAATCGACCCTCAGAGTATGGCTGTCGCTCATTCTGTTGGAGTGTGTGTGTGTGTGTGTGTGTGTGTGTGTGTGTGTGTGTGTGTGTGTGTGTGTGTGTGTGTGTGTGTGTGTGTGTGTGTGTGTGTGTGTGTGTGTGTGTGTGTGTGTGTGTGTGTGTGCATGCAAGCATGCTGTAAAATAAAAAGTCACACCCTTTTCAGAAACAAGAGAAATGCATTGAAGGAATAAGACCATTGCTGGAGTGGATAGAAAAGGTTTATCTCTTTCAGACAGTCAAATCTCTCTCTAGCAATCTATCAAGTGCTTCACTTCCTATCTAAAATCACAGCAGCTCTCATTCGCTCTGACAGAAAGATGACAAAAACTAGACACATGACGATGAGAAATAGCCTCTTCCCTTTTATAGCTGCAGTGTTCAGTCGTGAAATTACTCCAGCTATTTTAGAAATAGCACTAATTAACTCGTTATTTAAATTAGCTCAAACAAGACTCCTGGTTTCCACCAATCAGACAATGGAGGGATGGTGAGATCGATATTTACATTTCTGGAGCGAGGAAACAGAAAGTTTCATCGCAAATCCACAAGAGGGTAGGCTTTACAGTTAGGGTGTGGTCACTTGCTTGGAAAAAGATTGGAACAATTTCCTTGTTTGACCGCTAGGTTTTATGGGTATTATGACTTCTACTGTGGTACTCTACAGTGAGGAGACTAGAAAAGGGGAGGACAAGGGGGAGAGGGAGCATGGAGCATGGAGGATGCATAAAACATTCCCTCACTGAAACGTAGTGACTTTCTTTTTCAAGAAATAAAGCGTTCTGATTTTATGCCTTAAGAGAAAATATAACTGCTAAATTTATTATAGAGAAAATATAACTGCTACGTTTATTATAGAGAAAATATAACTGCTACGTTTATTATAGAGAAAATATAACTGCTACGTTTATTATAGAGAAAATATAACTGCTACGTTTATTATAGAGAAAATATAACTGCTACGTTTATTATAGAGAAAATATAACTGCTACGTTTATTATAGAGAAAATATAACTGCTAACTTTATTATAGAGAAAATATAACTGCTACGTTTATTATAGAGAAAATATAACTGCTACGTTTATTATAGAGGAAATATAACTGCTACGTTTATTATAGAGAAAATATAACTGCTAACTTTATTATAGAGAAAATATAACTGCTACGTTTATTATAGAGAAAATATAACTGCTACGTTTATTATAGAGAAAATATAACTGCTACGTTTATTATAGAGAAAATATAACTGCTACGTTTATTATAGAGAAAATATAACTGCTACGTTTATTATAGAGAAAATATAACTGCTACGTTTATTATAGAGAAAATATAACTGCTACGTTTATTATAGAGAAAATATAACTGCTACGTTTATTATAGAGAAAATATAACTGCTACGTTTATTATAGAGAAAATATAACTGCTACGTTTATTATAGAGAAAATATAACTGCTACGTTTATTATAGAGAAAATATAACTGCTACGTTTATTATAGAGAAAATATAACTGCTACGTTTATTATAGAGAAAATACAGCAACACTAGGTGTGAGAAATAAATGTGTTTCTTGTTTTCATTCCCTTGTTCTCTCTCTCACTTGTTTTCTTGTTCTCATTCCCTTGTCTCTCCCTCTCTCTTATTTAATAGTATTTGTTTATCTTTACATTTACCCATGCCCATCCATTACAATATGGTTTGTTTCTCTAGACATTATGGCACCATATGGCACCGTCATGCATGCATCAGTGCCACATGCCCATCCCTAGCACTCCATTCGGCTCCCCTTCACAATAATACAAGATCCTTGTTTGTGTTTCTTCTAAACTGATTTGAGAGAGAGAGAGAGAGAGAGAGAGAGAGAGAGAGAGAGAGAGAGAGAGAGAGAGAGAGAGAGAGAGAGAGAGAGAGAGAGAGAGAGAGAGAGAGAGAGAGAGAGAGAGAGAGAGAGAGAGAGAGAGAGAGAGAGAGAGAGACAGAGAGAGAGACAGAGAGAGAGAGAGAGAGAGAGAGAGAGAGACAGAGAGAGAGGGAGAGACAGAGAGAGACAGAGAGAGACAGAGAGAGAGAGAGACAGAGAGAGAGAGAGAGAGAGACAGAGAGAGAGAGAGAGAGAGAGGGAGAGACAGAGAGAGAGAGAGACAGAGAGAGACAGAGAGAGAGGGAGAGACAGAGAGAGAGGGAGAGACAGAGAGAGAGGGAGAGACAGAGAGAGACAGAGAGAGACAGAGAGAGAGAGAGACAGAGAGAGACAGAGAGAGACAGAGAGAGACAGAGAGAGAGACAGAGAGAGACAGAGAGAGACAGAGAGAGAGGGAGAGCAGCTGCATGCAGACCAGCGACTAATGACCCAGACAAAACCCACACAGGCAACACACTTACGGATACATTGACCTTCCCTCTGAAAGCCTTTATACACTGAAAGCCTTTATGAACACACAGATGGTGACATGAATTTGAACAAAAACTTGATGGGAATTTATAACGGCTTGATACATAATTCACGACACAATATCAGTTATCTATTTATACTGGATTAGCACAATAATCAAACTCCTTATTGGTGCCGAATACATCTCTCCCTTATAATCCTGGTCAATATTCAAGCAGAGCTGGTCTGGTGTGTGCATTGCGCCCTCTACTGGTTTTTCCTCTATATTGCTTTATTGGAAAGCCACGCCTATTAATACATTTATTTATTTATTTTTATTTAACTAGGCAAGTCAGTTAAGAAGAAATTCTCATTTACAATGACGGCCTACCCTGGCCAAAGCCGGACGACGCTGGGCCAATTGTACTTCTTTGCTGTCAATTTGTAGTCTACAAATGATTTGTAATTATGTTCCAGCCCCCTGACCATCCACCCGCTCATTGAAAAACTTGTCCACGGCTGAATCTAGTTGATGATCCCTGTTATGAATGGACCAAACAGTCAATACACTGAGGTAACATCCCAAATAGCACCCTATTTCCTATATAGTGCACTACTTTTGACTGCATTTTATAGGAGATAGGGTGCCATTTGAGACACAGGCAGAGTGTGCAGAATAATCAATAAGGCCTGAGGAGGTGTGGTATATGGCCAATATACCACGGCTAAGGGCTGTTCTTAGTCACGACACAACGCGGAGTGTCTGCATACAGCCCTTATCCGTGGCATATTGGCCATGTATCATAAACCTCTTGAGGTGCCTTATTGCTATTATAAACTTGTTTCCAACGTAATTAGAGCAGTACAAATAAGTGTTTTGTCATACCCGTGGTATACGGTCTGATATATCACGGCTGTCAGCCAATCAGCATTCAGGGCTCGAACCACCCAGTTTATTATATATCAGGATACAGCGTTTTCGCAGTTTGACGTTTATTGGCATTACTCCTAGAGGCAGAATTGAGCGAATTCCCCTTAGATCGGCCAGCTGCAAAGTCAAAATTGTCTGCATTGTAAAAACCTATGAAAACAAGTGTACTTAAGGCTAGGGTTTGGTTAAAAATCAGATTGTATGACTTTGTGGCTGTGCCAGCAAGTGAGCATTCTGCAGAGCTGCCTCAGAACAAGATTCATAATGAAAAATGCTAACCTGAGCATCCAGTAAACGGATAACAGTTATGGTTAGGATTAGGGAATAGGGTAATCAGATCCTAGATCTGTGGTTAGGGCAACTGTGATCCTAAAAGAGTAACTTCTACCTGGAGCATGGGCCCAACACCAGTGATGTCATTATTCTTGCCCATAACCTTGGTTCATATGATATCAAAGGGTCTCTAGACCACAGCTTTCTGTCTTTCAGAGTCAGTCCTGGACAGACCTCTGGAAAAGGGACAGGTGATAACTAACTTTCACTGCAAACCTGAAATGTGAGCTTACTCAAGCCCTCAGTATTGGCATTGGCTGGCACAAGGTATATAGACGAGTTGGGCACTGTATTAACACACTGTATTTACACACTGTATTTACACACTGTATTTACACACTGTATTTACACACTGTATTTACACCCTGTATTTTTCTGATAACAGCATCTGCTAAATGTAAGACCTATTGTCCACATTCTACCAAAATAACAATGGTATCAACCACATTCTTCAAAATAACAATGGTATCACCCACATTCTACCAAAACAACAATGGTATCACCCACATTCTACCAAAACAACAATGGTATCAACCACATTCTACCAAAATAACAATGGTATCACCCACATTCTACCAAAACAACAATGGTATCACCCACATTCTACCAAAACAACAATGGTATCACCCACATTCTACCAAAACAACAATGGTATCACCCACATTCTACCAAAACAACAATGGTATCACCCACATTCTACCAAAAATCTATTACAGTCAGTATTTTTATATTGAATACAGGCCCATGATCAACTGCATGTCTCAATAAAGTTCATTGCCGTGCACGTCCAACCACAGTCTTCCCTGGGTTTCTTCTGGATGCCCTTTAGAGTTGAATAATTCAGTTTGTTTATACACACACACACACACACACACACACACACACACACACACACACACACACACACACACACACACACACACACACACACACACACACACACACACACACACACACACCACACCGCATCATCCCTGCTGCTCATAAAGGATAAATGGGGGCCGTTAGTGACCCGCCTCATTGGTCATTACGGGCTGTTAGCGTGACCCGCCTCAGGTTATTAAGACTTCAGACAGCATCAATCATTTATGACATGCTGAGGGCCTTCTGCTGCTGTTTACTGCCAGCCAGACTGAGATGAGTACTGGGTCATTGATTAATCAGGTCTACTGCGCAGGAAAAGAGCAAGAGAGGAAGTGATTAAAGAGCACATATTTGATTGGTTCAAAGGAATCCATTAGTATCCGTGTTTCGCATAATCTAGCCAAATGATCCATAACTTCATACTTCCGATAACTGTCAAAGCGTGGCATAATGAAGCTACATTGTTTCTGCAAGGTTCCCTCAGTCATCAGAATCCCTGTGAGGCTGTTCATTATGGTATTAGTTATGGATAGTGCTAGCAATACATAACAGAGGGTTTGCACGCACATCTGTGAGAAGGTCTCATTTCCAAGGGCAACTTCACTACAGCAGAATAAATCGGAGGAGATATATCATGGGCAATCATGTGGGCAAACACACATGATGGATCTAAGACAATGTTTGGAGACTTAAACCGTCCTTCTTCCCTCCATTCTGTGAAGTAATCAGTGATCAAACACAGCCGTTGCATATCTGAAAGCAACACCATCCATCCCAGTAATGTCAGATAAGCAATTTCTCTAAGGAAGTTACAGTATCAAGGAAGGATGCAGTAATTACTGCAGTATCTACAACTGTCTAATACAGTATATATCAGTTAGTGTTTACAGGTGCCTGATACAGTAGATATCTGTTAGTATATATCTGTTGGTGTTTACAGCTGTCTGATACAGTAGATATCTGTTAGTATTTACAGCTGTCTAATAGAGTATCTATCTGTTAGTATATATCTGTTAGTATTTACAGCTGTCTAATACAGTATATATCTGTTAGTATTTACAGCTGTCTAATAAAGTATATATCTGTTAGTATCTGTGGCAGTATTACATTGAAATACCCTTCCATAGACACCAATAGATGGCAGTAACACATTGAAATAACTCTTCCATAGACACCAATAGATGGCAGTAATACATTGAAATACCTCTTCCATAGACGTTAATAGATGGAAGTGTTACATTAAAATACCTCTTCAATAGAAACCAATAGATGGCAGTGTTACATTGAGATACCTCTTCCATAGACATCAATAGATAGAAGTGTTATTACAATGAGATACCTCTTCCATAGACACCAATAGATGGCAGTAATACATTGAGATACCTCTTCCATAGACATCAATAGATAGAAGTGTTACATTGAAATACCTCTTCTATAACCTAGGCCAGGGGTACTCAAGTACCGTTTGAGAAGGTCCGGTCACACAAATGTCCTAGGTGGCACATTTTGCATTGGGCAGAGATTTATTTTCTGTTTTAAAGCAAATATCCTGCAATTCTACTCATTGTTTCATGTGTGTTTATATGATACCAGGGGTTGAAGCCCGGCCAAGTAAAAGAAAGGGGGGGGGGGGCTGCGGTCCATATGAACCCGCTTTAGGTCCGCGGCCCATCAGTTGAGGGTGGGGTACCTAGAATAACCCGTAAACACAGCATGGGAGAATGGACAGTAACTGTTTCCATCACATGACTAACACCAGACATATATCACCGCCACACACACACACAGTCACACACACACTGCATGCATCAGCCTTTTCTTTCTCCATCCATCTTTTCCACGTCTTTCAGTGAAACACGTTTATCGCCTGATCCTAAATCAGATGTAGAGGCGGGTACTCAGAATGCCACAGGGAGATGACGCCTGATTCATAACTCAGCCACAACTGGTCTAGGACCAGTGGGAAAACCTCCATACAGTGTCGTCTCTCTCGCTCTCTCTCTCTAATGAAATACTGTATCACTACAAATCATGGGTAGGCCTGTGTCAGCAGCTATGGCGCTAACAGATGGCTAACAGGGAAGGGTACATAGATCCATTCTGTGACCCGTCATTTCCCGTCATTAACAGTATTGATCTAAGAACTGGCAGTGATCTCAGGTTCTGTGCTTGTGTTACTGACGCTTGGACCTAGGAGAGGACTGCATATTACAGAGACCAAATGTGAGTCCCAAACAGCACCCTATTCCCTATATATTCTATCTGTATATTCTGTCTATATATCCAGTCTATATTTTCTTTCTGTATATTCTAGTTATATATTCTGGCTGTATATTCTGTCTGTATAATAAAGGTGATTCTGATTGTACATATAGTTGTGCCTCTAACAGTAAACAAATATGCTAATACGTAACTGAACGAAGCACAAT
>NW_026279431.1:0-2314 GCF_023373465.1 Oncorhynchus keta | reverse complement strand
TATTTATATAGCCCCTTCGTACATCAGCTTGATATCTCAAAGTGCTGTACAGAAACCCAGCCTAAAAACCCCAAACAGCAAAACAATGCAGGTGTAAAGCACGGTGGCTAGGAAAACTCCCTAGAAAGGCCAAAACCTAGGAAGAAACCTAGAGAGGAACCGGGCTATGTGGGGTGGCCAGTCCTCTTCTGGCTGTGCCAGGTAGAGATTATAACAGAACATGACCAAGATGTTCAAATGTTCATAAATGACCAGCATGGTCGAATAATAATAAGGCAGAACAGTTGAAACTGGAGCAGCAGCACAGTCAGGTGGACTGGGGACAGCAAGGAGCCTTCATGTCAGGTAGTCCTGGGGCACGGTCCTAGGGCTCAGGTCAGTTGAAACTGGAGCAGGAGCATGGCCAGGTGGACTGGGGACAGCAAGGAGTCCTCATGTCAGGGTAGTCCTGGGACATGGTCCTAGGGCTCAGGTCCTCCGAGAGAGAGAAAGAAAGAGAGAAGGAGAGAATTAGAGAACGCACACTTAGATTCACACAGGACACCGAATAGGACAGGAGAAGTACTCCAGATATAACAAACTGACCCTAGCCCCCGACACATAAACTACTGCAGCATAAATACTGGAGGCTGAGACAGGAGGGGTCAGGAGACACTGGCCCCATCCGAGACACCCCCGGACAGGGCCAAACAGGAAGGATATAACCCCACCCACTTTGCCAAAGCACATCCCCCACACCACTAGAGGGATATCTTCTAACCACCAACTTACCATCCTGAGACAAGGCCAGTATAGCCTACAAAGATCTCCGCCACGGTACAACCCAAGGGGGGAGGCAACCCAGACAGGCCGACCACAACAGTGAATCAACCCACCCAGGTGACGCACCCCTCCAGGGACGGCACGAGAGAGCCCCAGCAAGCCAGTGACTCAGCCCCAGTAACAGGGTTAGAGGCAGAGAATCCCAGTGGAAAGAGGGGGAACCGGCCAGGCAGAGACAGCAAGGGCGGTTCGTTGTTCCAGAGTCTTTCCGTTCACCTTCCCACTCCTGGGCCAGACTACACTCAATCATATGACCCACTGAAGAGATGAGTCTTCAGTAAAGACTTAAAGGTTGAGACCGAGTTTGCGTCTCTGACATGGGTAGGCAGACCGTTCCATAAAAATGGAGCTCTATAGGAGAAAGCCCTGCCTCCAGCTGTTTGCTTAGAAATTCTAGGGACAATTAGGAGGCCTGCGTCTTGTGACCGTAGCGTACGTGTAGGTATGTACGGCAGGACCAAATCAGAGAGGTAGGTAGGAGCAAGCCCATGTAATGCTTTGTAGGTTAGCAGTAAAACCTTGAAATCAGCCCTTGCTTTGACAGGAAGCCAGTGTAGAGAGGCTAGCACTGGAGTAATATGATCACATTTTTTGGTTCTAGTCAGGATTCTAGCAGCCGTATTTAGCACTAACTGAAGTTTATTTAGTGCTTTATCCGGGTAGCCGGAAAATAGAGCATTGCAGTAGTCTAACCTAGAAGTGACAAAAGCATGGATTAATTTTTCTGCATCATTTTTGGACAGAAAGTTTCTGATTTTTGCAATGTTACGTAGATGGAAAAAAGCTTTCCTCGAAATGGTCTTGATATGTTCTTCAAAAGAGAGATCAGGGTCCAGAGTAACGCCGAGGTCCTTCACAGTTTTATTTGAGACGACTGTACAACCATTAAGATTAATTGTCAGATTCAACAGAAGATCTCTTTGTTTCTTGGGACCTAGAACAAGCATCTCTGTTTTGTCCGAGTTTAATAGTAGAAAGTTTGCAGCCATCCACTTCCTTATGTCTGAAACACATGCTTCTAGCGAGGGCAATTTTGGGAGCTTCACCATGTTTCATTGAAATGTACAGCTGTGTGTCATCCGCATAGCAGTGAAAGTTTACATTATGTTTTTCGAATAACATCCCCCAAGAGGTAAAATATATAGTGAAAACAATAGTGGTCCTAAAACAGAACCTTGAGGAACACCGGAAATGTACAGTTGATTTGTCAGAGGACAAACCATTCACAGAGACATACTGATATCTTTCCGACAGATAAGACCTAAACCAGGCCAGAACATGTCCGTGTAGACCAATTTGGGTTTCCAATCTCTCCAAAAGAATGTGGTGATCGATGGTATCAAAAGCAGCACTAAGGTCTAGGAGCACGAGGACAGATGCAGAGCCTCGGTCCGATGCCATTAAAATGTCATTTACCACCTTCACAAGTGCCGTCTCAGTGCTATGATGGGGTCTAAAACCAGACTGAAGCATTTCGTATACATTGTTTGGA
>NW_026279430.1:40000-66971 GCF_023373465.1 Oncorhynchus keta | reverse complement strand
TCGGTGGTGGGGGCTTTTTTCACCAGTGCTTGGTGGTGGGGGCTTTTTCCCCTAGTACTCGGTGGTGGGGCTTTTTTCCCACAGTGCTCGGTGGTGGGGGCTTTTTCCCCACAGTGCTCGGCGGTGGGGGCTTTTTCCCCCACAGTGCTCGGCGGTGGGGCTTTTTTCCCACAGTGCTCGGTGGTGGGGCTTTTTTCCCCACAGTACTCGGTGGTGGGGCTTTTTCCCCACAGTGGTGGGGGCTTTTTCCCCACAGTACTCGGTGGTGGGGCTTTTTCCCCACAGTCTCGGTGGTGGGGCTTTTTTCCCCCACAGTTTGGTGGGGGGATTTTTTCCCCAGTACTCGGTGGTGGGGGCTTTTTCCCCAGTACTCAGTGGTGGGGGCTTTTTTCACCAGTGCTTGGTGGTGGGGGCTTTTATTCCCCAGTACTCGGTGGTGGGGGGCTTTTTCACCAGTGCTTGGTGGTGGGGGCTTTTTCCCCACAGTGCTCGGTGGTGGGGCTTTTTTGCTTGGTGGTGGGGGCTTTTTTCCCTAGTACTCGGTGGTGGGGCTTTTTCACCAGTGCTTGGTGGTGAGGGCTTTTTCCCCACAGTGCTCGGTGGTGGGGGCTTTTTTCCACAGTGCTCGGTGGTGGGGGCTTTTTTCCCCACAGTGCTCGGTGGTGGGGGCTTTTTTCATCAGTGCTTGGTGGTGGGGCTTTTTTCCCTAGTACTCGGTGGTGGGGGCTTTTTTCACCAGTGCTTGGTGGTGGGGGCTTTTCCCCACAGTGCTCGGTGGTGGGGCTTTTTCCCCACAGTGCTCGGTGGTGGGGGCTTTTTCCCACAGTGCTCGGTGGTGGGGGCTTTTTTCCCCAGTGCTCGGTGGTGGGGGCTTTTTTCCCCACAGTGCTCGGTGGTGGGGGCTTTTTTCCCCACAGTGCTCGGTGGTGGGGGCTTTTTTCCCCACAGTGCTCGGTGGTGGGGGCTTTTTTTCCCCACAGTACTCGGTGGTGGGGGCTTTTTTTCCCCAGTACTCGGTGGTGGGGGCTTTTTTTCCCCAGTACTCGGTGGTGGGGGCTTTTTTTCACCGGTGCTTGGTGGTGGGGGCTTTTTTTCCCCAGTACTCGGTGGTGGGGGCTTTTTTTCACCAGTGCTTGGTGGTGGGGGCTTTTTCCCCACAGTGCTCGGTGGTGGGGGCTTTTTTCCCCACAGTGCTCGGTGGTGGGGGCTTTTTTTCACCAGTGCTTGGTGGTGGGGGCTTTTTTTCCCTAGTACTCGGTGGTGGGGGCTTTTTTCACCAGTGCTTGGTGGTGGGGGCTTTTTCCCCACAGTGCTCGGTGGTGGGGGCTTTTTTCCACAGTGCTCGGTGGTGGGGCTTTTTTCCCCACAGTGCTCGGTGGTGGGGGCTTTTTTCCCCACAGTACTCGGTGGTGGGGGCTTTTTTCCCCACAGTACTCGGTGGTGGGGGCTTTTTTCCCCACAGTACTCGGTGGTGGGGGCTTTTTTCCCCACAGTACTCGGTGGTGGGGGATTTTTTTCCCAGTACTCGGTGGTGGGGGCTTTTTCACCAGTGCTTGGTGGTGGGGGCTTTTTTCCCAGTACTCGGTGGTGGGGCTTTTTTTCACCAGTGCACTTTTTTTCCCAGTGCTCGGTGGTGGGGGCTTTTTTCCCCAGTGCTCGGTGGTGGGGGCTTTTTCACCAGTGCTTGGTGGTGGGGGCTTTTTTCACCAGTGCTTGGTGGTGGGGGCTTTTTTTCCCCAGTACTCGGTGGTGGGGGCTTTTTTTTTTCACCAGTGCTTGGTGGTGGGGGCTTTTTCCCCACAGTGCTCGGTGGTGGGGGCTTTTTTCCCCACAGTGCTCGGTGGTGGGGGCTTTTTTCACCAGTGCTTGGTGGTGGGGGCTTTTTTTCCCTAGTACTCGGTGGTGGGGGCTTTTTTTCACCAGTGCTTGGTGGTGGGGCTTTTTCCCCACAGTGCTCGGTGGTGGGGGCTTTTTCCCCACAGTGCTCGGTGGTGGGGGCCTTTTCCCCACAGTGCTCGGTGGTGGGGGTGCTTTTTTTCCCCACAGTGCTCAGTGGTGGGGGTACTTTTTTTCCCCAGTGCTCGGTGGTGGGGGCTTTTTTTCCCCAGTACTCGGTGGTGGGGGCTTTTTTTCCCCACAGTACTCGGTGGTGGGGCTTTTTCCCACAGTACTCGGTGGTGGGGGAGTACTCGGTGGTGGGGGATTTTTTTCCCCAGTACTCGGTGGTGGGGGCTTTTTTTCCCCAGTACTCAGTGGTGGGGGCTTTTTTTCACCAGTGCTTGGTGGTGGGGGCTTTTTTTCCCCAGTACTCGGTGGTGGGGGCTTTTTTTCACCAGTGCTTGGTGGTGGGGGCTTTTTTCCACAGTGCTCGGTGGTGGGGGCTTTTTTTCCCCACAGTGCTCGGTGGTGGGGGCTTTTTTTCACCAGTGCTTGGTGGTGGGGGCTTTTTTTCCCTAGTACTCGGTGGTGGGGGCTTTTTTTCACCAGTGCTTGGTGGTGAGGGCTTTTTCCCCACAGTGCTCGGTGGTGGGGGCTTTTTTCCACAGTGCTCGGTGGTGGGGGCTTTTTTCCCCACAGTGCTCGGTGGTGGGGGCTTTTTTTCATCAGTGCTTGGTGGTGGGGCTTTTTTCCCTAGTACTCGTGGTGGGGGCTTTTTCACCAGTGCTTGGTGGTGGGGGCTTTTTTCCCCACAGTGCTCGGTGGTGGGGGCTTTTTCCCCACAGTGCTCGGTGGTGGGGGCTTTTTTCCCCACAGTGCTCGGTGGTGGGGGCTTTTTTTCCCCAGTGCTCGGTGGTGGGGGCTTTTTTTCCCCAGTGCTCGGCGGTGGGGGCTTTTTTCCCCACAGTGCTCGGCGGTGGGGGCTTTTTTCCCCACAGTGCTCGGTGGTGGGGGCTTTTTTCCCCACAGTACTCGGTGGTGGGGGCTTTTTTCCCCACAGTACTCGGTGGTGGGGGCTTTTTTTTCCCCAGTACTCAGTGGTGGGGCTTTTTTCACCAGTGCTTGGTGGTGGGGGCTTTTTTCCCCAGTACTCGGTGGTGGGGGCTTTTTTCACCAGTGCTTGGTGGTGGGGGCTTTTTCCCCACAGTGCTCGGTGGTGGGGCTTTTTTCCCCACAGTGCTCCCAGTGCTTGGTGGTGGGGGCTTTTTTTTCCCAGTGCTTGGTGGTGAGGGCTTTTTCCCCACAGTGCTCGGTGGTGGGGGCTTTTTTTCCACAGTGCTCGGTGGTGGGGCTTTTTCCCCAGTGCTCGGTGGTGGGGGCTTTTTTCCCCACAGTGGGAAAGTGGTGGGGGCTTTTTGTTCCATATACTTGGTGGGGCTTTTTTCACCAGTGCTTGGTGGTGGGGGGCTTTTTTTTCCCAGTACTCGGTGGTGGGGGCTTTTTTTCACCAGTGCTTGGTGGTGGGGGCTTTTTCCCCACAGTGCTCGGTGGTGGGGGCTTTTACCCCACAGTGCTCGGTGGTGGGGGCTTTTTTCCCCAGTGCTCGGTGGTGGGGGCTTTTTTTCCCCACAGTGGGAAAGTTGTATTAGTTATATTAGCTGCTTCATAAATACATTTGATTGATTGATTTAATATCAGTAGTTGTAGCAGTAGTTTGTCTTAGTTAAAGGACTATTAGTAGTAATATCAGTAGCAGTAGTTTGTCTTAGTTAAAGGACTATTAGTAGTAATATCAGTAGCAGTAGTTTGTCTTAGTTAAAGGACTATTAGTAGTAATATCAGTAGTTGTAGTTTGTCTTAGTTAAAGGACTATTAGTAGTAATATCAGTAGTTGTAGTTTGTCTTAGTTAAAGGACTATTAGTAGTAATATCAGTAGCAGTAGTTTGTCTTAGTTAAAGGACTATTAGTAGTAATATCAGTAGTTGTAGTTTGTCTTAGTTAAAGGACTATTAGTAGTAATATCAGTAGTTGTAGTTTGTCTTAGTTAAAGGACTATTAGTAGTAATATCAGTAGTTGTAGCAGTAGTTTGTCTTAGTTAAAGGACTATTAGTAGTAATATCAGTAGTTGTAGTTTGTCTTAGTTAAAGGACTATTAGTAGTAATATCAGTAGTTGTAGTTTGTCTTAGTTAAAGGACTATTAGTAGTAATATCAGTAGTTGTAGCAGTAGTTTGTCTTAGTTAAAGGACTATTAGTAGTAATATCAGTAGTTGTAGCAGTAGTTTGTCTTAGTTAAAGGACTATTAGTAGTAATATCAGTAGTTGTAGTTTGTCTTAGTTAAAGGACTATTAGTAGTAATATCAGTAGTTGTAGTTTGTCTTAGTTAAAGGACTATTAGTAGTAATATCAGTAGTTGTAGTTTGTCTTAGTTAAAGGACTATTAGTAGTAATATCAGTAGTTGTAGTTTGTCTTAGTTAAAGGACTATTAGTAGTAATATCAGTAGTTGTAGCAGTAGTTTGTCTTAGTTAAAGGACTATTAGTAGTAATATCAGTAGTTGTAGTTTGTCTTAGTTAATGGACTATTAGTAGTAATATCAGTAGTTGTAGTTTGTCTTAGTTAATGGACTATTAGTAGTAATATCAGTAGTTGTAGCAGTAGTTTGTCTTAGTTAAAGGACTATTAGTAGTAATATCAGTAGTTGTAGTTTTGTCTTAGTTAAAGGACTATTAGTAGTAATATCAGTAGCAGTAGTTTGTCTTAGTTAAAGGACTATTAGTAGTAATATCAGTAGTTGTAGCAGTAGTTTGTCTTAGTTAAGTTAATGGACTATTAGTAGTAATATCAGTAGTTGTAGCAGTAGTTTGTCTTAGTTAATGGACTATTAGTAGTAATATCAGTAGTTGTAGTTTGTCTTAGTTAATGGACTATTAGTAGTAATATCAGTAGTTGTAGTTTGTCTTAGTTAATGGACTATTAGTAGTAATATCAGTAGTTGTAGCAGTAGTTTGTCTTAGTTAAAGGACTATTAGTAGTAATATCAGTAGCAGTAGTTTGTCTTAGTTAAAGGACTATTAGTAGTAATATCAGTAGCAGTAGTTTGTCTTAGTTAAAGGACTATTAGTAGTAATATCAGTAGTTGTAGTTTGTCTTAGTTAAAGGACTATTAGTAGTAATATCAGTAGTTGTAGCAGTAGTTTGTCTTAGTTAAAGGACTATTAGTAGTAATATCAGTAGTTGTAGTTTGTCTTAGTTAAAGGACTATTAGTAGTAATATCAGTAGTTGTAGTTTGTCTTAGTTAATGGACTATTAGTAGTAATATCAGTAGTTGTAGCAGTAGTTTGTCTTAGTTAAAGGACTATTAGTAGTAATATCAGTAGTTGTAGTTTGTCTTAGTTAATGGACTATTAGTAGTAATATCAGTAGCAGTAGTTTGTCTTAGTTAAAGGACTATTAGTAGTAATATCAGTAGTTGTAGTTTGTCTTAGTTAATGGACTATTAGTAGTAATATCAGTAGTTGTAGTAGTTTGTCTTAGTTAAAGGACTATTAGTAGTAATATCAGTAGTTGTAGTTTGTCTTAGTTAATGGACTATTAGTAGTAATATCAGTAGTAGTTTGTCTTAGTTAAAGGACTATTAGTAGTAATATCAGTAGTTGTAGTTTGTCTTAGTTAATGGACTATTAGTAGTAATATCAGTAGTTGTAGCAGTAGTTTGTCTTAGTTAAAGGACTATTAGTAGTAATATCAGTAGTTGTAGTTTGTCTTAGTTAAAGGACTATTAGTAGTAATATCAGTAGCAGTAGTTTGTCTTAGTTAAAGGACTATTAGTAGTAATATCAGTAGTTGTAGTTTGTCTTAGTTAAAGGACTATTAGTAGTAATATCAGTAGTTGTAGCAGTAGTTTGTCTTAGTTAAAGGACTATTAGTAGTAATATCAGTAGTTGTAGTTTGTCTTAGTTAAAGGACTATTAGTAGTAATATCAGTAGTTGTAGTTTGTCTTAGTTAAAGGACTATTAGTAGTAATATCAGTAGTTGTAGTTTGTCTTAGTTAAAGGACTATTAGTAATAATATCAGTAGTTGTAGTTTGTCTTAGTTAAAGGACTATTAGTAGTAATATCAGTAGTTGTAGTTTGTCTTAGTTAAAGGACTATTAGTAGTAATATCAGTAGTTGTAGTTTGTCTTAGTTAAGGACTATTAGTA
The DNA here is from genome assembly GCF_023373465.1 of Oncorhynchus keta. Taxonomy (NCBI): domain Eukaryota; kingdom Metazoa; phylum Chordata; class Actinopteri; order Salmoniformes; family Salmonidae; genus Oncorhynchus; species Oncorhynchus keta. The sequence goes on along the minus strand of NW_026279430.1, from coordinate 60,884 downwards.
GTAATATCAGTAGTTGTAGCAGTAGTTTGTCTTAGTTAAAGGACTATTAGTAATAATATCAGTAGTTGTAGTTTGTCTTAGTTAAAGGACTATTAGTAGTAATATCAGTAGTTGTAGTAGTTTGTCTTAGTTAAAGGACTATTAGTAGTAATATCAGTAGTTGTAGTTTGTCTTAGTTAATGGACTATTAGTAGTAATATCAGTAGTTGTAGTTTGTCTTAGTTAAAGGACTATTAGTAGTAATATCAGTAGTTGTAGTTTGTCTTAGTTAAAGGACTATTAGTAGTAATATCAGTAGTTGTAGCAGTAGTTTGTCTTAGTTAAAGGACTATTAGTAGTAATATCAGTAGTTGTAGTTTGTCTTAGTTAAAGGACTATTAGTAGTAATATCAGTAGCTTAGTTTGTCTTAGTTAAAGGACTATTAGTAGTAATATCAGTAGTTGTAGTTTTGTCTTAGTTAATGGACTATTAGTAGTAATATCAGTAGTTGTAGTTTGTCTTAGTTAAAGGACTATTAATAGTAATATCAGTAGTTGTAGTTTGTCTTAGTTAAAGGACTATTAGTAGTAATATCAGTAGTTGTAGTTTGTCTTAGTTAAAGGACTATTAGTAGTAATATCAGTAGTTGTAGCAGTAGTTTGTCTTAGTTAAAGGACTATTAGTAGTAATATCAGTAGTTGTAGTTTGTCTTAGTTAATGGACTATTAGTAGTAATATCAGTAGTTGTAGTTTGTCTTAGTTAAAGGACTATTAGTAGTAATATCAGTAGTTGTAGTTTGTCTTAGTTAATGGACTATTAGTAGTAATATCAGTAGTTGTAGCAGTAGTTTGTCTTAGTTAAAGGACTATTAGTAGTAATATCAGTAGTTGTAGTTTGTCTTAGTTAAAGGACTATTAGTAGTAATATCAGTAGTTGTAGTTTGTCTTAGTTAAAGGACTATTAGTAGTAATATCAGTAGTTGTAGTTTTGTCTTAGTTAAAGGACTATTAGTAGTAATATCAGTAGTTGTAGTTTTGTCTTAGTTAAAGGACTATTAGTAGTAATATCAGTAGTTGTAGTTTGTCTTAGTTAAAGGACTATTAGTAGTAATATCAGTAGTTGTAGTTTGTCTTAGTTAAAGGACTATTAGTAGTAATATCAGTAGTTGTAGTAGTTTGTCTTAGTTAAAGGACTATTAGTAGTAATATCAGTAGTTGTAGCAGTAGTTTGTCTTAGTTAAAGGACTATTAGTAGTAATATCAGTAGTTGTAGCAGTAGTTTGTCTTAGTTAAAGGACTATTAGTAGTAATATCAGTAGTTGTAGCAGTAGTTTGTCTTAGTTAAAGGACTTAGTATGGACTATTAGTAGTAATATCAGTAGTTGTAGTTTTGTCTTAGTTAAAGGACTATTAGTAGTAATATCAGTAGTTGTAGTTTGTCTTAGTTAATGGACTATTAGTAGTTTGTCTTAGTTTGTCTTAAAGGACTATTAGTAGTAATATCAGTAGTTGTAGTTTGTCTTAGTTAAAGGACTATTAGTAGTAATATCAGTAGTTGTAGTTTGTCTTAGTTAATGGACTATTAGTAGTAATATCAGTAGTAATATCAGTAGTTGTAGTAGTTTGTCTTAGTTAAAGGACTATTAGTAGTAATATCAGTAGTTGTAGTTTGTCTTAGTTAATGGACTATTAGTAGTAATATCAGTAGTTGTAGCAGTTTTGTCTTAGTTAAAGGACTATTAGTAGTAATATCAGTAGTTGTAGTTTGTCTTAGTTAAAGGACTATTAGTAGTAATATCAGTAGTTGTAGTTTGTCTTAGTTAATGGACTATTAGTAGTAATATCAGTAGTTGTAGTTTGTCTTAGTTAAAGGACTATTAGTAGTAATATCAGTAGTTGTAGTTTGTCTTAGTTAAAGGACTATTAGTAGTAATATCAGTAGTTGTAGTTTGTCTTAGTTAAAGGACTATTAGTAGTAATATCAGTAGTTGTAGTTTGTCTTAGTTAAAGGACTTTAGTCTTTTGTCTTAGTTAAAGGACTATTAGTAGTAATATCTTGTAAAAAGGACTATTAGTAGTAATATCAGTAGTTGTAGTTTGTCTTAGTTAAAGGACTATTAGTAGTAATATCAGTAGTTGTAGCAGTAGTTTGTCTTAGTTAAAGGACTATTAGTAGTAATATCAGTAGTTGTAGTTTGTCTTAGTTAAAGGACTATTAGTAGTAATATCAGTAGTTGTAGCAGTAGTTTGTCTTAGTTAAAGGACTATTAGTAGTAATATCAGTAGTTGTAGTTTGTCTTAGTTAAAGGACTATTAGTAGTAATATCAGTAGTTGTAGCAGTAGTTTGTCTTAGTTAAAGGACTATTAGTAGTAATATCAGTAGTTGTAGTTTGTCTTAGTTAAAGGACTATTAGTAGTAATATCAGTAGTTGTAGTTTGTCTTAGTTAAAGGACTATTAGTAGTAATATCAGTAGTTGTAGTTTGTCTTAGTTAAAGGACTATTAGTAGTAATATCAGTAGTTGTAGTTTTGTCTTAGTTAAAGGACTATTAGTAGTAATATCAGTAGTTGTAGCATATTGTCTTAGTTAAAGGACTATTAGTAGTAATATCAGTAGTTGTAGTTTGTCTTAGTTAAAGGACTATTAGTAGTAATATCAGTAGTTGTAGTTTGTCTTAGTTAAAGGACTATTAGTGTAATATCAGACTAGTTTGTCTTAGTTAATGGACTATAGTAATATCAGTAGTTGCAGTAGTTTGTCTTAGTTAAAGGACTATTAGTAGTAATATCAGTAGTTGTAGTTTGTCTTAGTTAAAGTCTTAGTTAATACTATTAGTAGTAATATCAGTAGTTGTAGTAGTTTGTCTTAGTTAAAGGACTATTAGTAGTAATATCAGTAGTTGTAGTTTGTCTTAGTTAAAGGACTATTAGTAGTAATATCAGTAGTTGTAGTTTGTCTTAGTTAATGGACTATTAGTAGTAATATCAGTAGTTGTAGCAGTAGTTTGTCTTAGTTAAAGGACTATTAGTAGTAATATCAGTAGTTGTAGTTTGTCTTAGTTAAAGGACTATTAGTAGTAATATCAGTAGTTGTAGTTTGTCTTAGTTAATGGACTATTAGTAGTAATATCAGTAGTTGTAGCAGTAGTTTGTCTTAGTTAAAGGACTATTAGTAGTAATATCAGTAGTTGTAGTTTGTCTTAGTTAAAGGACTATTAGTAGTAATATCAGTAGTTGTAGTTTGTCTTAGTTAAAGGACTATTAGTAGTAATATCAGTAGTTGTAGTTTGTCTTAAAAGGACTATTAGTAGTAATATCAGTAGTTGTAGTTTGTCTTAGTTAAAGGACTATTAGTAGTAATATCAGTAGTTGTAGTTTGTCTTAGTTAAAGGACTATTAGTAGTAATATCAGTAGTTGTAGTTTGTCTTAGTTAAAGGACTATTAGTAGTAATATCAGTAGTTGTAGCAGTAGTTTGTCTTAGTTAAAGGACTATTAGTAGTAATATCAGTAGTTGTAGTTTGTCTTAGTTAAAGGACTATTAGTAGTAATATCAGTAGTAGTTTGTCTTAGTTAAAGGACTATTAGCAGTAATATCAGTAGTTGTAGTTTGTCTTAGTTAAAGGACTATTAGTAGTAATATCAGTAGTTGTAGCAGTAGTTTGTCTTAGTTAAAGGACTATTAGTAGTAATATCAGTAGTTGTAGCAGTTTTGTCTTAGTTAAAGGACTATTAGTAGTAATATCAGTAGCAGTAGTTTGTCTTAGTTAAAGGACTATTAGTAGTTATCAGTAGTTGTAGTTTGTCTTAGTTAAAGGACTATTAGTAGTAATATCAGTAGTTGTAGCAGTAGTTTGTCTTAGTTAATGGACTATTAGTAGTAATATCAGTAGTTGTAGTTTGTCTTAGTTAAAGGACTATTAGTAGTAATATCAGTAGTTGTAGTTTGTCTTAGTTAAAGGACTATTAGTAGTAATATCAGTAGTTGTAGCAGTAGTTTGTCTTAGTTAAAGGACTATTAGTAATAATATCAGTAGTTGTAGCAGTAGTTTGTCTTAGTTAATGGACTATTAGTAGTAATATCAGTAGTTGTAGCAGTAGTTTGTCTTAGTTAAAGGACTATTAGTAGTAATATCAGTAGTTGTAGCAGTAGTTTGTCTTAGTTAATGGACTATTAGTAGTAATATCAGTAGTTGTAGTTTGTCTTAGTTAAAGGACTATTAGTAATAATATCAGTAGTTGTAGTTTGTCTTAGTTAAAGGACTATTAGTAGTAATATCAGTAGCAGTAGTTTGTCTTAGTTAATGGACTATTAGTAGTAATATCAGTAGTTGTAGCAGTAGTTTGTCTTAGTTAATGGACTATTAGTAGTAATATCAGTAGTTGTAGCAGTAGTTTGTCTTAGTTAAAGGACTATTAGTAGTAATATCAGTAGTTGTAGTTTGTCTTAGTTAAAGGACTATTAGTAGTAATATCAGTAGTTGTAGCAGTAGTTTGTCTTAGTTAAAGGACTATTAGTAGTAATATCAGTAGCAGTTTTGTCTTAGTTAATGGACTATTAGTAGTAATATCAGTAGTTGTAGTTTGTCTTAGTTAATGGACTATTAGTAGTAATATCAGTAGTTGTAGTTTGTCTTAGTTAAAGGACTATTAGTAATAATATCAGTAGTTGTAGTTTGTCTTAGTTAAAGGACTATTAGTAGTAATATCAGTAGCAGTAGTTTGTCTTAGTTAATGGACTATTAGTAGTAATATCAGTAGTTGTAGCAGTAGTTTGTCTTAGTTAAAGGACTATTAGTAGTAATATCAGTAGTTGTAGCAGTAGTTTGTCTTAGTTAAAGGACTATTAGTAGTAATATCAGTAGTTGTAGCAGTAGTTTGTCTTAGTTAAAGGACTATTAGTAGTAATATCAGTAGTTGTAGCAGTAGTTTGTCTTAGTTAAAGGACTATTAGTAGTAATATCAGTAGTTGTAGTTTGTCTTAGTTAAAGGACTATTAGTAGTAATATCAGTAGTTGTAGTTTGTCTTAGTTAAAGGACTATTAGTAGTAATATCAGTAGTTGTAGCAGTAGTTTGTCTTAGTTAAAGGACTATTAGTAGTAATATCAGTAGTTGTAGCAGTAGTTTGTCTTAGTTAATGGACTATTAGTAGTAATATCAGTAGTTGTAGCAGTAGTTTGTCTTAGTTAAAGGACTATTAGTAGTAATATCAGTAGTTGTAGTTTGTCTTAGTTAAAGGACTATTAGTAGTAATATCAGTAGTTGTAGTTTGTCTTAGTTAAATGACTATTAGTAGTAATATCAGTAGTTGTAGTTTGTCTTAGTTAAAGGACTATTAGTAGTAATATCAGTAGTTGTAGTTTGTCTTAGTTAAAGGACTATTAGTAGTAATATCAGTAGTTGTAGTTTGTCTTAGTTAAAGGACTATTAGTAGTAATATCAGTAGTTGTAGTTTGTCTTAGTTAATGGACTATTAGTAGTAATATCAGTAGTTGTAGTTTGTCTTAGTTAAAGGACTATTAGTAGTAATATCAGTAGTTGTAGTTTGTCTTGCAGTTAAAGGACTATTAGTAGTAATATCAGTAGTTGTAGTTTTGTCTTAGTTAATGGACTATTAGTAGTAATATCAGTAGTTGTAGTTTGTCTTAGTTAAAGGACTATTAGTAGTAATATCAGTAGTTGTAGCAGTAGTTTGTCTTAGTTAAAGGACTATTAGTAGTAATATCAGTAGTTGTAGCAGTAGTTTGTCTTAGTTAAAGGACTATTAGTAGTAATATCAGTAGTTGTAGTAGTTGTCTTAGTTAAAGGACTATTAGTAGTAATATCAGTAGTTGTAGTTTTGTCTTAGTTAAAGGACTATTAGTAGTAATATCAGTAGTTGTAGTTTGTCTTAGTTAAAGGACTATTAGTAGTAATATCAGTAGTTGTAGTTTGTCTTAGTTAATGGACTATTAGTAGTAATATCAGTAGTTGTAGTTTGTCTTAGTTAAAGGACTATTAGTAGTAATATCAGTAGTTGTAGTTTGTCTTAGTTAAAGGACTATTAGTAGTAATATCAGTAGTTGTAGCAGTAGTTTGTCTTAGTTAAAGGACTATTAGTAGTAATATCAGTAGTTGTAGTTTGTCTTAGTTAAAGGACTATTAGTAGTAATATCAGTAGCAGTAGTTTGTCTTAGTTAAAGGACTATTAGTAGTAATATCAGTAGTTGTAGTTTGTCTTAGTTAAAGGACTATTAGTAGTAATATCAGTAGTTGTAGCAGTAGTTTGTCTTAGTTAAAGGACTATTAGTAGTAATATCAGTAGTTGTAGTTTGTCTTAGTTAAAGGACTATTAGTAGTAATATCAGTAGTTGTAGTTTGTCTTAGTTAAAGGACTATTAGTAGTAATATCAGTAGCAGTTTTGTCTTAGTTAAAGGACTATTAGTAGTAATATCAGTAGTTGTAGTTTGTCTTAGTTAAAGGACTATTAGTAGTAATATCAGTAGTTGTAGCAGTAGTTTGTCTTAGTTAAAGGACTATTAGTAGTAATATCAGTAGTTGTAGTTTGTCTTAGTTAAAGGACTATTAGTAGTAATATCAGTAGTTGTAGTTTGTCTTAGTTAAAGGACTATTAGTAGTAATATCAGTAGTTGTAGCAGTTTTGTCTTAGTTAAAGGACTATTAGTAGTAATATCAGTAGTTGTAGCAGTAGTTTGTCTTAGTTAAAGGACTATTAGTAATAATATCAGTAGTTGTAGCAGTTTTGTCTTAGTTAATGGACTATTAGTAGTAATATCAGTAGTTGTAGCAGTAGTTTGTCTTAGTTAAAGGACTATTAGTAGTAATATCAGTAGTTGTAGTTTGTCTTAGTTAAAGGACTATTAGTAGTAATATCAGTAGCAGTAGTTTGTCTTAGTTAAAGGACTATTAGTAGTAATATCAGTAGTTGTAGTTTGTCTTAGTTAATGGACTATTAGTAGTAATATCAGTAGTTGTAGCAGTAGTTTGTCTTAGTTAAAGGACTATTAGTAGTAATATCAGTAGTTGTAGTTTGTCTTAGTTAAAGGACTATTAGTAGTAATATCAGTAGTTGTAGTTTGTCTTAGTTAAAGGACTATTAGTAGTAATATCAGTAGTTGTAGTTTGTCTTAGTTAAAGGACTATTAGTAGTAATATCAGTAGTTGTAGTTTGTCTTAGTTAATGGACTATTAGTAGTAATATCAGTAGCAGTAGTTTGTCTTAGTTAATGGACTATTAGTAGTAATATCAGTAGTTGTAGCAGTTTTGTCTTAGTTAAAGGACTATTAGTAGTAATATCAGTAGTTGTAGCAGTAGTTTGTCTTAGTTAATGGACTATTAGTAGTAATATCAGTAGTTGTAGTTTTGTCTTAGTTAAAGGACTATTAGTAGTAATATCAGTAGTTGTAGTTTGTCTTAGTTAAAGGACTATTAGTAGTAATATCAGTAGTTGTAGCAGTAGTTTGTCTTAGTTAAAGGACTATTAGTAGTAATATCAGTAGTTGTAGCAGTAGTTTGTCTTAGTTAAAGGACTATTAGTAGTAATATCAGTAGCAGTAGTTTGTCTTAGTTAATGGACTATTAGTAGTAATATCAGTAGTTGTAGTTTGTCTTAGTTAAAGGACTATTAGTAGTAATATCAGTAGTTGTAGCAGTAGTTTGTCTTAGTTAAAGGACTATTAGTAGTAATATCAGTAGTTGTAGTTTGTCTTAGTTAAAGGACTATTAGTAGTAATATCAGTAGTTGTAGCAGTAGTTTGTCTTAGTTAAAGGACTATTAGTAGTAATATCAGTAGTTGTAGTTTTGTCTTAGTTAAAGGACTATTAGTAGTAATATCAGTAGTTGTAGTTTGTCTTAGTTAAAGGACTATTAGTAGTAATATCAGTAGTTGTAGTTTGTCTTAGTTAAAGGACTATTAGTAGTAATATCAGTAGTAATAGTTTGTCTTAGTTAAAGGCCTATTAGTAGTAATATCAGTAGTTTGTTTGTCTTAGTTAAAGGACTATTAGTAGTAATATCAGTAGTTGTAGCAGTAGTTTGTCTTAGTTAAAGGACTATTAGTAGTAATATCAGTAGTTGTAGCAGTAGTTTGTCTTAGTTAAAGGACTATTAGTAGTAATATCAGTAGTTGTAGCAGTAGTTTGTCTTAGTTAATGGACTTTAGTAATATCAGTAGTTGTAGTTTGTCTTAAAAGGACTATTAGTAGTAATATCAGTAGTTGTAGTTTGTCTTAGTTAATGGACTATTAGTAGTAATATCAGTAGTTGTAGTTTGTCTTAGTTAAAGGACTATTAGTAGTAATATCAGTAGTTGTAGCAGTAGTTTGTCTTAGTTAAAGGACTATTAGTAGTAATATCAGTAGTTGTAGTTTGTCTTAGTTAAAGGACTATTAGTAGTAATATCAGTAGTTGTAGCAGTAGTTTGTCTTAGTTAAAGGACTATTAGTAGTAATATCAGTAGTTGTAGCAGTAGTTTGTCTTAGTTAAAGGACTATTAGTAGTAATATCAGTAGTTGTAGTAGTAGTTTGTCTTAGTTAATGGACTATTAGTAGTAATGTCAGTGGTTGTAGTTTGTCTTAGTTAAAGGACTATTAGTAGTAATATCAGTAGTTGTAGCAGTAGTTTGTCTTAGTTAAAGGACTATTAGTAGTAATATCAGTAGTTGTAGTTTGTCTTAGTTAATGGACTATTAGTAGTAATATCAGTAGTTGTAGCAGTAGTTTGTCTTAGTTAAAGGACTATTAGGGGTAATATCAGTAGTTGTAGTTTGTCTTAGTTAAAGGACTATTAGTAGTAATATCAGTAGTTTTGTCTTAGTTAATGGACTATTAGTAGTAATATCAGTAGTTGTAGCAGTTTTGTCTTAGTTAAAGGACTATTAGTAGTAATATCAGTAGTTGTAGTTTGTCTTAGTTAATGGACTATTAGTAGTAATATCAGTAGTTGTAGTAGTTTGTCTTAGTTAAAGGACTATTAGTAGTAATATCCATCAGTAGTTGTAGTTTTGTCTTAGTTAAAGGACTATTAGTAGTAATATCAGTAGTTGTAGTTTGTCTTAGTTAATGGACTATTAGTAGTAATATCAGTAGTTGTTTTGTCTTAGTTAAAGGACTATTAGTAGTAATATCAGTAGTTGTAGCAGTTTTGTCTTAGTTAAAGGACTATTAGTAGTAATATCAGTAGTTGTAGTTTGTCTTAGTTAAAGGACTATTAGTAGTAATATCAGTAGTTGTAGTTTGTCTTAGTTAAAGGACTATTAGTAGTAATATCAGTAGTTGTAGTTTGTCTTAGTTAAAGGACTATTAGTAGTAATATCAGTAGTTGTAGCAGTAGTTTGTCTTAGTTAAAGGACTATTAGTAGTAATATCAGTAGTTGTAGTTTGTCTTAGTTAAAGGACTATTAGTAGTAATATCAGTAGTTGTAGTTTGTCTTAGTTAAAGGACTATTAGTAGTAATATCAGTAGCAGTAGTTTGTCTTAGTTAAAGGACTATTAGTAGTAATATCAGTAGTTGTAGTTTGTCTTAGTTAAAGGACTATTAGTAGTAATATCAGTAGCAGTAGTTTGTCTTAGTTAAAGGACTATTAGTAGTAATATCAGTAGTTGTAGTTTGTCTTAGTTAAAGGACTATTAGTAGTAATATCAGTAGCAGTAGTTTGTCTTAGTTAAAGGACTATTAGTAGTAATATCAGTAGTTGTAGCAGTAGTTTGTCTTAGTTAAAGGACTATTAGTAGTAATATCAGTAGTTGTAGCAGTAGTTTGTCTTAGTTAAAGGACTATTAGTAATAATATCAGTAGTTGTAGCAGTAGTTTGTCTTAGTTAATGGACTATTAGTAGTAATATCAGTAGTTGTAGCAGTAGTTTGTCTTAGTTAATGGACTATTAGTAGTAATATCAGTAGTTGTAGTTTGTCTTAGTTAAAGGACTATTAGTAATAATATCAGTAGTTGTAGTTTGTCTTAGTTAAAGGACTATTAGTAGTAATATCAGTAGCAGTAGTTTGTCTTAGTTAATGGACTATTAGTAGTAATATCAGTAGTTGTAGCAGTAGTTTGTCTTAGTTAATGGACTATTAGTAGTAATATCAGTAGTTGTAGCAGTAGTTTGTCTTAGTTAAAGGACTATTAGTAGTAATATCAGTAGTTGTAGTTTGTCTTAGTTAAAGGACTATTAGTAGTAATATCAGTAGCAGTAGTTTGTCTTAGTTAAAGGACTATTAGTAGTAATATCAGTAGTTGTAGTTTGTCTTAGTTAATGGACTATTAGTAGTAATATCAGTAGTTGTTTGTCTTAGTTAATGGACTATTAGTAGTAATATCAGTAGTTGTAGCAGTAGTTTGTCTTAGTTAAAGGACTATTAGTAGTAATATCAGTAGTTGTAGTTTGTCTTAGTTAAAGGACTATTAGTAGTAATATCAGTAGTTGTAGTTTGTCTTAGTTAATGGACTATTAGTAGTAATATCAGTAGTTGTAGCAGTAGTTTGTCTTAGTTAAAGGACTATTAGTAGTAATATCAGTAGTTGTAGTTTGTCTTAGTTAAAGGACTATTAGTAGTAATATCAGTAGTTGTAGCAGTAGTTTGTCTTAGTTAAAGGACTATTAGTAGTAATATCAGTAGTTGTAGCAGTAGTTTGTCTTAGTTAAAGGACTATTAGTAGTAATATCAGTAGTTGTAGTTTGTCTTAGTTAATGGACTATTAGTAGTTATCAGTCTTAGTCTTAGTTAATGGACTATTAGTAGTAATATCAGTAGTTGTAGCAGTAGTTTGTCTTAGTTAAAGGACTATTAGTAGTAATATCAGTAGTTGTAGTTTGTCTTAGTTAATGGACTATTAGTAGTAATATCAGTAGTTGTAGCAGTAGTTTGTCTTAGTTAAAGGACTATTAGGGGTAATATCAGTAGTTGTAGTTTGTCTTAGTTAAAGGACTATTAGTAGTAATATCAGTAGTTGTAGTTTGTCTTAGTTAAAGGACTATTAGTAGTAATATCAGTAGTTGTAGTTTGTCTTAGTTAATGGACTATTAGTAGTAATATCAGTAGTTGTAGTTTGTCTTAGTTAAAGGACTATTAGTAGTAATATCAGTAGTTGTCTTAGTTAAAGGACTATTAGTAGTAATATCAGTAGTTGTAGTTTGTCTTAGTTAAAGGACTATTAGTAGTAATATCAGTAGTTGTAGCAGTAGTTTGTCTTAGTTAAAGGACTATTAGTAGTAATATCAGTAGTTGTAGCAGTAGTTTGTCTTAGTTAATGGACTATTAGTAGTAATATCAGTAGTTGTAGTTTGTCTTAGTTAAAGGACTATTAGTAGTAATATCAGTAGTTGTAGTTTGTCTTAGTTAATGGACTATTAGTAGTAATATCAGTAGTTGTAGTTTGTCTTAGTTAAAGGACTATTAGTAGTAATATCAGTAGTTGTAGCAGTAGTTTGTCTTAGTTAAAGGACTATTAGTAGTAATATCAGTAGTTGTAGTTTGTCTTAGTTAAAGGACTATTAGTAGTAATATCAGTAGTTGTAGTTTGTCTTAGTTAATGGACTATTAGTAGTAATATCAGTAGTTGTAGCAGTAGTTTGTCTTAGTTAAAGGACTATTAGTAGTAATATCAGTAGTTGTAGTAGTTGTAGTCTTAGTTAAAGGACTATTAGTAGTAATATCAGTAGTTGTAGTTTTGTCTTAGTTAAAGGACTATTAGTAGTAATATCAGTAGTTGTAGTTTGTCTTAGTTAATGGACTATTAGTAGTAATATCAGTAGTTGTAGCAGTTTGTCTTAGTTAAAGGACTATTAGTAGTAATATCAGTAGTTGTAGTTTGTCTTAGTTAAAGGACTATTAGTAGTAATATCAGTAGTTGTAGTTTGTCTTAGTTAATGGACTATTAGTAGTAATATCAGTAGTTGTAGCAGTAGTTTGTCTTAGTTAAAGGACTATTAGTAGTAATATCAGTAGTTGTAGTTTGTCTTAGTTAAAGGACTATTAGTAGTAATATCAGTAGTTGTAGCAGTAGTTTGTCTTAGTTAAAGGACTATTAGTAGTAATATCAGTAGTTGTAGTTTGTCTTAGTTAATGGACTATTAGTAGTAATATCAGTAGTTGTAGTTTGTCTTAGTTAAAGGACTATTAGTAGTAATATCAGTAGTTGTAGTTTGTCTTAGTTAAAGGACTATTAGTAGTAATATCAGTAGTTGTAGTTTTGTCTTAGTTAAAGGACTATTAGTAGTAATATCAGTAGTAGCAGTAGTTTGTCTTAGTTAAAGGACTATTAGTAGTAATATCAGTAGTTGTAGCAGTAGTTTGTCTTAGTTAAAGGACTATTAGGGGTAATATCAGTAGTTGTAGTTTGTCTTAGTTAAAGGACTATTAGTAGTAATATCAGTAGTTGTAGTTTGTCTTAGTTAAAGGACTATTAGTAGTAATATCAGTAGTTGTAGTTTGTCTTAGTTAATGGACTATTAGTAGTAATATCAGTAGTTGTAGCAGTAGTTTGTCTTAGTTAAAGGACTATTAGTAGTAATATCAGTAGTTGTAGTTTGTCTTAGTTAAAGGACTATTAGTAGTAATATCAGTAGTTGTAGTTTGTCTTAGTTAAAGGACTATTAGTAGTAATATCAGTAGTTGTAGTTTGTCTTAGTTAATGGACTATTAGTAGTAATATCAGTAGTTGTAGTTTGTCTTAGTTAAAGGACTATTAGTAGTAATATCAGTAGTTGTAGCAGTAGTTTGTCTTAGTTAAAGGCCTATTAGTAGTAATATCAGTAGTTGTAGCAGTAGTTTGTCTTAGTTAATGGACTATTAGTAGTAATATCAGTAGTTGTAGCAGTAGTTTGTCTTAGTTAAAGGACTATTAGTAGTAATATCAGTAGTTGTAGCAGTAGTTTGTCTTAGTTAAAGGACTATTAGTAGTAATATCAGTAGTTGTAGTAGTAGTTTGTCTTAGTTAAAGGACTATTAGTAGTAATATCAGTAGTTGTAGTTTGTCTTAGTTAAAGGACTATTAGTAGTAATATCAGTAGTTGTAGCAGTAGTTTGTCTTAGTTAAAGGACTATTAGTAGTAATATCAGTAGTTTAGTCTTAGTTAAAGGACTATTAGTAGTAATATCAGTAGTTGTAGTTTGTCTTAGTTAAAGGACTATTAGTAGTAATATCAGTAGTTGTAGTTTGTCTTAGTTAAAGGACTATTAGTAGTAATATCAGTAGTTGTAGTTTGTCTTAGTTAAAGGACTATTAGTAGTAATATCAGTAGTTGTAGCAGTAGTTTGTCTTAGTTAAAGGACTATTAGTAGTAATATCAGTAGTTGTAGCAGTAGTTTGTCTTAGTTAATGGACTATTAGTAGTAATATCAGTAGTTGTAGTTTGTCTTAGTTAAAGGACTATTAGTAGTAATATCAGTAGTTGTAGTTTGTCTTAGTTAATGGACTATTAGTAGTAATATCAGTAGTTGTAGTTTGTCTTAGTTAAAGGACTATTAGTAGTAATATCAGTAGTTGTAGTTTGTCTTAGTTAAAGGACTATTAGTAGTAATATCAGTAGTTGTAGTTTGTCTTAGTTAAAGGACTTTAGTAGTCTTCAGTAGTTAAGTTAAAGGACTATTAGTAGTAATATCAGTAGTTGTAGTTTGTCTTAGTTAATATTAGTAGTAATATCAGTAGTTGTAGTTTGTCTTAGTTAATGGACTATTAGTAGTAATATCAGTAGTTGTAGCAGTAGTTTGTCTTAGTTAAAGGACTATTACGGGTAATATCAGTAGTTGTAGTTTGTCTTAGTTAAAGGACTATTAGGGGTAATATCAGTAGTTGTAGTTTGTCTTAGTTAAAGGACTATTAGTAGTAATATCAGTAGTTGTAGCAGTAGTTTGTCTTAGTTAATGGACTATTAGTAGTAATATCAGTAGTTGTAGTTTGTCTTAGTTAAAGGACTATTAGTAGTAATATCAGTAGTTGTAGTTTGTCTTAGTTAAAGGACTATTAGTAGTAATATCAGTAGTTGTAGTTTGTCTTAGTTAAAGGACTATTAGTAGTAATATCAGTAGTTGTAGCAGTAGTTTGTCTTAGTTAAAGGACTATTAGTAGTAATATCAGTAGTTGTAGCAGTAGTTTGTCTTAGTTAAAGGACTATTAGTAGTAATATCAGTAGTTGTAGTAGTTTGTCTTAGTTAATGGACTATTAGTAGTAATATCAGTAGTTGTAGTTTGTCTTAGTTAAAGGACTATTAGTAGTAATATCAGTAGTTGTAGTAGTTTGTCTTAGTTAATGGACTATTAGTAGTAATATCAGTAGTTGTAGCAGTAGTTTGTCTTAGTTAAAGGACTATTAGTAGTAATATCAGTAGTTGTAGTTTGTCTTAGTTAATGGACTATTAGTAGTAATATCAGTAGTTGTAATATCTTAGTAGGACTATTAGTAGTAATATCAGTAGTTTAGTTTGTCTTAGTTAAAGGACTATTAGTAGTAATATCAGTAGTTGTAGTTTGTCTTAGTTAAAGGACTATTAGTAGTAATATCAGTAGTTGTAGTTTGTCTTAGTTAAAGGACTATTAGTAGTAATATCAGTAGTTGTAGTTTGTCTTAGTTAATGGACTATTAGTAGTAATATCAGTAGTTGTAGCAGTAGTTTGTCTTAGTTAAAGGACTATTAGTAGTAATATCAGTAGTTGTAGTTTGTCTTAGTTAAAGGACTATTAGTAGTAATATCAGTAGTTGTAGCAGTAGTTTGTCTTAGTTAAAGGACTATTAGTAGTAATATCAGTAGTTGTAGTTTGTCTTAGTTAATGGACTATTAGTAGTAATATCAGTAGTTGTAGTTTGTCTTAGTTAAAGGACTATTAGTAATAATATCAGTAGTTGTAGTTTGTCTTAGTTAAAGGACTATTAGTAGTAATATCAGTAGTTGTAGTTTGTCTTAGTTAAAGGACTATTAGTAGTAATATCAGTAGTTGTAGCAGTAGTTTGTCTTAGTTAATGGACTATTAGTAGTAATATCAGTAGTTGTAGCAGTAGTTTGTCTTAGTTAAAGGACTATTAGTAGTAATATCAGTAGTTGTAGCAGTAGTTTGTCTTAGTTAAAGGACTATTAGTAGTAATATCAGTAGTTGTAGTAGTAGTTTGTCTTAGTTAAAGGACTATTAGTAGTAATATCAGTAGTTGTAGTTTGTCTTAGTTAAAGGACTATTAGTAGTAATATCAGTAGTTGTAGCAGTAGTTTGTCTTAGTTAAAGGACTATTAGTAGTAATATCAGTAGTTGTAGTTTGTCTTAGTTAATGGACTATTAGTAGTAATATCAGTAGTTTGTCTTAGTTAAAGGACTATTAGTAGTAATATCAGTAGTTGTAGTTTGTCTTAGTTAAAGGACTATTAGTAGTAATATCAGTAGTTGTAGCAGTAGTTTGTCTTAGTTATTAGTCTATCAGTAGTTGTAGTTTGTCTTAGTTAAAGGACTATTAGTAGTAATATCAGTAGTTGTAGCAGTAGTTTGTCTTAGTTAAAGGACTATTAGTAGTAATATCAGTAGTTGTAGTTTGTCTTAGTTAATGGACTGTTAGTAGTAATATCAGTAGTTGTAGTTTGTCTTAGTTAATGGACTATTAGTAGTAATATCAGTAGTTGTAGTTTGTCTTAGTTAATGGACTATTAGTAGTAATATCAGTAGTTGTAGCAGTAGTTTGTCTTAGTTAAAGGACTATTACGGGTAATATCAGTAGTTGTAGTTTGTCTTAGTTAAAGGACTATTAGGGGTAATATCAGTAGTTGTAGTTTGTCTTAGTTAAAGGACTATTAGTAGTAATATCAGTAGTTGTAGCAGTAGTTTGTCTTAGTTAATGGACTATTAGTAGTAATATCAGTAGTTGTAGTTTGTCTTAGTTAATGGACTATTAGTAGTAATATCAGTAGTTGTAGTTTGTCTTAGTTAAAGGACTATTAGTAGTAATATCAGTAGTTGTAGCAGTTTTGTCTTAGTTAATGGACTATTAGTAGTAATATCAGTAGTTGTAGTTTGTCTTAGTTAAAGGACTATTAGTAGTAATATCAGTAGTTGTAGTTTGTCTTAGTTAATGGACTATTAGTAGTAATATCAGTAGTTGTAGTAGTTTGTCTTAGTTAAAGGACTATTAGTAGTAATATCAGTAGTTGTAGCAGTAGTTTGTCTTAGTTAAAGGACTATTAGTAGTAATAATATCAGTAGGTAGTAATCACCCTCCCCAACAAGTTTAGATGCAAGGACTATTAGTAGTAATATCAGTAGTTTGTAGCAGTCGTTTGTCTTAGTTAAAGGACTATTAGTAGTAATATCAGTAGTTGTAGTTTGTCTTAGTTAAAGGACTATTAGTAGTAATATCAGTAGTTGTAGCAGTAGTTTGTCTTAGTTAAAGGACTATTAGTAGTAATATCAGTAGTTGTAGCAGTAGTTTGTCTTAGTTAAAGGACTATTAGTAGTAATATCAGTAGTTGTAGTTTGTCTTAGTTAAAGGACTATTAGTAGTAATATCATAGTTGTAGTTTGTCTTAGTTAAAGGACTATTAGTAGTAGTTTGTCTTAGTTAAAGGACTATTAGTAGTAATATCAGTAGTTGTAGTTTGTCTTAGTTAAAGGACTATTAGTAGTAATATCAGTAGTTGTAGTTTGTCTTAGTTAAAGGACTATTAGTAGTAATATCAGTAGTTGTAGTTTGTCTTAGTTAAAGGACTATTAGTAGTAATATCAGTAGTTGTAGTTTGTCTTAGTTAAAGGACTATTAGTAGTAATATCAGTAGTTGTAGCAGTAGTTTGTCTTAGTTAAAGGACTATTAGTAGTAATATCAGTAGTTGTAGCAGTAGTTTGTCTTAGTTAAAGGACTATTAGTAGTAATATCAGTAGTTGTAGCAGTAGTTTGTCTTAGTTAAAGGACTATTAGTAGTAATATCAGTAGTTGTAGTTTGTCTTAGTTAAAGGACTATTAGTAGTAATATCAGTAGTTGTAGCAGTAGTTTGTCTTAGTTAATGGACTATTAGTAGTAATATCAGTAGTTGTAGTTTGTCTTAGTTAAAGGACTATTAGTAGTAATATCAATAGTTGTAGCAGTAGTTTGTCTTAGTTAAAGGACTATTAGTAGTAATATCAGTAGTTGTAGTAGTAGTTTGTCTTAGTTAATGGACTATTAGTAGTAATGTCAGTAGTTGTAGCAGTAGTTTGTCTTAGTTAAAGGACTATTAGTAGTAATATCAGTAGTTGTAGTTTGTCTTAGTTAAAGGACTATTAGTAGTAATATCAGTAGTTGTAGCAGTAGTTTGTCTTAGTTAAAGGACTATTAGTAGTAATATCAGTAGTTGTAGCAGTAGTTTGTCTTAGTTAATGGACTATTAGTAGTAATATCAGTAGTTGTAGTTTGTCTTAGTTAAAGGACTATTAGTAGTAATATCAGTAGTTGTAGTTTGTCTTAGTTAAAGGACTATTAGTAGTAATATCAGTAGTTGTAGTTTGTCTTAGTTAAAGGACTATTAGTAGTAATATCAGTAGTTGTAGTTTGTCTTAGTTAAAGGACTATTAGTAGTAATATCAGTAGTTGTAGCAGTAGTTTGTCTTAGTTAATGGACTATTAGTAGTAATATCAGTAGTTGTAGTTTGTCTTAGTTAAAGGACTATTAGTAGTAATATCAGTAGTTGTAGTTTGTCTTAGTTAATGGACTATTAGTAGTAATATCAGTAGTTGTAGTTTGTCTTAGTTAAAGGACTATTAGTAGTAATATCAGTAGTTGTAGTTTGTCTTAGTTAAAGGACTATTAGTAGTAATATCAGTAGTTGTAGTTTGTCTTAGTTAAAGGACTATTAGTAGTAATATCAGTAGTTGTAGTTTGTCTTAGTTAAAGGACTATTAGTAGTAATATCAGTAGTTGTAGCAGTAGTTTGTCTTAGTTAAATGACTATTAGTAGTAATATCAGTAGTTGTAGCAGTAGTTTGTCTTAGTTAAAGGACTATTAGTAGTAATATCAGTAGTTGTAGCAGTAGTTTGTCTTAGTTAAAGGACTATTAGTAGTAATATCAGTAGTTGTAGCAGTAGTTTGTCTTAGTTAAAGGACTATTAGTAGTAATATCAGTAGTTGTAGCAGTAGTTTGTCTTAGTTAAAGGACTATCAGTAATAATATCAGTAGTTGTAGCAGTAGTTTGTCTTAGTTAATGGACTATTAGTAGTAATATCAGTAGTTGTAGCAGTAGTTTGTCTTAGTTAATGGACTATTAGTAGTAATATCAGTAGTTGTAGTTTGTCTTAGTTAAAGGACTATTAGTAGTAATATCAGTAGTTGTAGTTTGTCTTAGTTAAAGGACTATTAGTAGTAATATCAGTAGTTGTAGCAGTAGTTTGTCTTAGTTAAAGGACTATTAGTAGTAATATCAGTAGTTGTAGCAGTAGTTTGTCTTAGTTAAAGGACTATCAGTAATAATATCAGTAGTTGTAGCAGTAGTTTGTCTTAGTTAATGGACTATTAGTAGTAATATCAGTAGTTGTAGCAGTAGTTTGTCTTAGTTAATGGACTATTAGTAGTAATATCAGTAGTTGTAGTTTGTCTTAGTTAATGGACTATTAGTAGTAATATCAGTAGTTGTAGTTTGTCTTAGTTAAAGGACTATTAGTAGTAATATCAGTAGTTGTAGTTTGTCTTAGTTAAAGGACTATTAGTAGTAATATCAGTAGTTGTAGCAGTAGTTTGTCTTAGTTAATGGACTATTAGTAGTAATATCAGTAGTTGTAGTTTGTCTTAGTTAAAGGACTATTAGTAGTAATATCAGTAGTTGTAGTTTGTCTTAGTTAAAGGACTATTAGTAGTAATATCAGTAGCAGTAGTTTGTCTTAGTTAAAGGACTATTAGTAGTAATATCAGTAGTTGTAGTTTGTCTTAGTTAAAGGACTATTAGTAGTAATATCAGTAGCAGTAGTTTGTCTTAGTTAAAGGACTATTAGTAGTAATATCAGTAGTTGTAGTTTGTCTTAGTTAAAGGACTATTAGTAGTAATATCAGTAGCAGTAGTTTGTCTATTAGTAGTATTTCTCTCTATCTCTCTATATATATATCTCTTTATCTCTCTATGTTTCTTTCTCTATATATATATATATATCACTCTATATATCTCGCTCTATATCTTTCTCCATATATCTTGCTCTCTCTCTCTATATATATATATATATATATATATATATATATATATATATATATATATATATATATCCGTTCAATTCACTTCAAGGGGCTTTATTGCCATGGGAATCATGTGTTAACATTGCCATGGGAAACATGTGTTAACATTCCCATGGGAAACGTGTTAACATTGCCATGGGAAACATGTGTTAACGTTGCTATGGGAAACATGTGTTAACGTTGCCATGGGAAACATGTGTTAACATTCCCATGGGAAACGTGTTAACATTGCCATGGGAAACATGTGTTAACGTTGCCATGGGAAACATGTGTTAACGTTGCCATGGGAAACATGTGTTAACGTTGCCATGGGAAACATGTGTTAACGTTGCCATGGGAAACATGTGTTAACGTTGCCAAAGCAAGTGGAGGAAATTATAAACAGTGAAATAAACAAGAAAAGTGAACAGTAAATATTACACACAAGTTCCAAAAGAATAGAGACATTACAAATGTCATATTATGTATATATACAGTGTTGTAACAATATGCAAATGGTTAAAGTACAAAAGGGAAAATAAATAAGCATAAATATGGGCTGTATTTACAATGGTGTTTGTTCTTCACTGGGTGACCTTTTCTTGTGGCAACAGGTCACACATATTGCTGCTGTGATGCACACTGTGGTATTTCACCCAGTAGATATGGGAGTTTATCAAAATGGAGATTGTTTTCAAATTCTTTGTGGATCTGTGCAATCTGAGGGAAATATGTGTCTCTAATATGGTCTCTCTAATTCTCTTTGTCTTTTTCTCTCTCGGAGGACCTGAGCCCTAGGACCATGCCCCAGGACTACCTGGCATGATGACTCCTTGCTGTCCCCAGTCCACCTGGCCTTGCTGCTGCTCCAGTTTCAACTGTTCTGTCTGCGGCTATGGAACCCTGACCTGTCCACCGGACGTGATACCTGTCCCAGACCTGCTGTTTTAAACTCTCTAGAGACAGCGGTAGCGTTAGAGATACTCTTAATGATCGGCTATGAAAAACCAACTAACATTTACTCCTGAGGTGCTGACTTGCTGCACCCTGGACAACTACTGTGATTATTATTATTTGACCCTGCTGGTCATTTATGAACATTTGAACATCTTGGCCATGTTCTGTTATAATCTCCACCCGGCACAGCCAGAAGAGGACTGGCCACCCCTCATAGCCTGGTTCCTCTCTAGGTTTCTTCCTAGGTTCCTGCCTTTCTAGGGAGTTTTTCCTAGCCACCGTGCTTCTACACCTGCATTGCTTGCTGTTTGGGGTTTTAGGCTGGGTTTCTGTACAGCACTTTGAGATATCAGCTGATGTAAGAAGGGCTATATAAATACATTTGATTTGATTTGATCTCTATTTACATCTCTCTCAATATCTATCTAGAGAGAGAGATGTATAGATGTGTGTGTATGTATATGTATGTATGTGTATGTGTATGTATGTGTATGTATGTGTATGTATGTGTATGTATATGTGTATGTGTGTACATGTGTGTATATGTGTGTATATGTGTGTGTGTGTGTGTGTGTGTGTGTGTGTGTGTGTGTGTGTGTGTGTGTGTGTGTGTGTGTGTGTGTGTGTGTGTGTGTGTGTGTGTGTGTGTGTGTGTGTGTGTGTGTGTGTGTGTGTGTGTGTGTGTATATGTGCGTATATATATATCTCTCTATATAGCTCTCTCAGAGCTTCTGCTATCTTTATGTTTACATAACCACAGCTTGCAAGGTCTGGGAAAAACACAGTGACACA